>NC_083586.1:60034736-60282236 GCF_027579695.1 Neoarius graeffei
TGCTCCCTCTCACACACACGAGGGAGGGGCTGCTCCCTCTCACACACACGAGGGAGGGGCTGCTCCCTCTCACACACACGAGGGAGGGGCTGCTCCCTCTCACACACACGAGGGAGGGGCTGCTCCCTCTCACACACACGAGGGAGAGGCTGCTCCCTCTCACACACACGAGGGAGGGGCTGTTCCCTCTCACACACACACACATGAGGGAGGGGCTGCTCGCTCTCACACACACACACATGAGGGAGGGGCTGCTCGCGCTCACACACACACATGAGGGAGGGGCTGCTTGCTCTCACACACACACGAGGGAGGGGCTGCTCGCTCTCACACACACACACGAGGGAGGGGCTGCTCACTCTCACACACACACATGAGGGAGGGGCTGCTCACTCTCACACACACACATGAGGGAGGGGCTGTTCGCTCTCACACACACACACGAGGGAGGGGCTGTTCGCTCTCACACACACACACGAGGGAGGGGCTGTTCGCTCTCACACACACACACGAGGGAGGGGCTGCTCGCTCTCACACACACACACGAGGGAGGGCTGCTCCCTCTCTCTCTCTCTCACACACACACACACACACACACACACACATGAGGGAGGGGCTGCTCCCTCTCTCACACACACACGAGGGAGGGGCTGCTCCCTCTCTCACACACACACACACACACACACGAGGGAGGGGCTGCTCGCTCTCTCTCTCACACACACACACACACACACACACACACACACACACACACACACACACACGAGGGAGGGGCTGCTCCCTCTCTCACACACACACACACACACACACACACATGAGGGAGGGGCTGCTCCCTCTCATGCAAACACACATGTGGGAGAGGCTGCTCCCTCTCTCACACACACACATGAGGGAGGGGCTGCTCACTCTCTCTCACACACACACACACACACACACACACGCGCGCGCACACACATGAGGGAGGGGCTGCTCGCTCTCACACACACACACACACACACACACACACACACGAGGGAGGGGCTGCTCGCTCTCACACACACGAGGGAGAGGCTACTCGCTCTCACAGACACGAGGGAGGGGCTGCTCCCTCTCACACACACGAGGGAGGGGCTGCTCCCTCTCACACACATGAGGGAGGGGCTGCTCCCTCTCACACACACGAGGGAGAGGCTGCTCCCTCTCACACACACGAGGGGGGGGCTGCTCCCTCTCACACACACGAGGGAGGGGCTGTTCCCTCTCACACACACGAGGGAGGGGCTGTTCCCTCTCACACACACGAGGGAGGGGCTGTTCCCTCTCAAGGGGCTGTTCCCTCTCACACACACGAGGGAGGGGCTGTTCCCTCTCACACACACACACACACACATGAGGGAGGGGCTGCTCGCTCTCACACACACACACATGAGGGAGGGGCTGCTCGCTCTCACACACACACATGAGGGAGGGGCTGCTCGCTCTCACACACACACGAGGGAGGGGCTGCTCGCTCTCACACACACACACGAGGGAGGGGCTGCTCACTCTCACACACACACATGAGGGAGGGGCTGCTCACTCTCACACACACACACACACACAAGGGAGGGGCTGTTCGCTCTCACACACACACACGAGGGAGGGGCTGCTCGCTCTCACACACACACACATGAGGGAGGGGCTGCTCCCTCTCTCACACACACACGAGGGAGGGGCTGCTCCCTCTCTCACACACACACACATGAGGGAGGGGCTGCTCGCTCTCTCACACACACACACACACACACACACACACACACACACACACGAGGGACGGGCTGCTCCCTCTCTCACACACACACACACACACACATGAGGGAGGGGTTGCTCGCTCTCTCACACACACACACACACACACACACGAGGGACAGGCTGCTCCCTCTCACACACACACACATGAGGGAGGGGCTGCTCCCTCTCACACACACACACACATGAGGGAGGGGCTGTTCCCTCTCTCACACACACACACACATGAGGGAGGGGCTGCTCCCTCTCTCACACACACACACGAAGGAGGGGCTGCTCCCTCTCTCACACACACACACGAAGGAGGGGCTGCTCCCTCTCTCACACACACACACGAAGGAGGGGCTGCTCCCTCTCTCTCACACACACACGAAGGAGGGGCTGCTCGCTCTCACACACAAACACGAGGGAGGGGCTGCTCCCTCTCTCACACACACACATGAAGGAGGGGCTGCTCGCTCTCACACACACACATGAGGGAGGGGCTGCTCCCTCTCATACACACATGAGGGAGGGACTGCTCCCTCTCACACACACACGAGGGAGGGGCTGCTCCCTCTCACACACACACACATGAGGGAGGGGCTGCTCGCTCTCACACACACACACACACACACACACACACACACACACACACACACACAAGGGAGGGGCTGCTCCCTCTCTCACACACACACATGGAGGGGCTGCTCGCTATCACACACACACACACAGGGGCTGCTCACTCTCTCACACACACACACACACACACACACACACACACACACACACACACACGGAGGGGCTGCTCGCTCTCACCCACACACACATGAGGGAGGGGCTGCTCCCTCTCTCACACACACATGAGGGAGGGGCTGCTCTCTCACACACACACACATGAGGGAGGGGCTGCTCGCTCTCCCACACACACATGTGAGGGAGGGGCTGCTCCCTCTTTCACACACACATGAGGGAGGGGCTGCTCGCTCTCACACACACGAGGGAGGGGCTGCTCCCTCTCACACACACGAGGGAGGGGCTGCTCCCTCTCACACACACGAGGGAGGGGCTGCTCCCTCTCACACACACGAGGGAGGGGCTGCTCCCTCTCTCTCACACACACACACACACACACATGAGGGAGGGGCTGCTCGCTCTCACACACACACGAGGGAGGGGCTGCTCGCTCTCACACACACACACGAGGGAAGGGCTGCTCGCTCTCACACACATACACACGAGGGAGGGGCTGCTCGCTCTCACACACACACACGAGGGAGGGGCTGCTCACTCTCACACACACACATGAGGGAGGGGCTGCTCCCTCTCTCACACACTCACACACACACACACATGGGGGAGGGGCTGCTCCCTCTCACACACACGAGGGAGGGGCTGTTCCCTCTCACACACACGAGGGAGGGGCTGTTCCCTCTCACACACACGAGGGAGGGGCTGTTCCCTCTCAAGGGGCTGTTCCCTCTCACACACACGAGGGAGGGGCTGTTCCCTCTCACACACACACACACACACATGAGGGAGGGGCTGCTCGCTCTCACACACACACACATGAGGGAGGGGCTGCTCGCTCTCACACACACACATGAGGGAGGGGCTGCTCGCTCTCACACACACACGAGGGAGGGGCTGCTCGCTCTCACACACACACACGAGGGAGGGGCTGCTCACTCTCACACACACACATGAGGGAGGGGCTGCTCACTCTCACACACACACACACACACAAGGGAGGGGCTGTTCGCTCTCACACACACACACGAGGGAGGGGCTGCTCGCTCTCACACACACACACATGAGGGAGGGGCTGCTCCCTCTCTCACACACACACGAGGGAGGGGCTGCTCCCTCTCTCACACACACACACATGAGGGAGGGGCTGCTCGCTCTCTCACACACACACACACACACACACACACACACACACACACACACACACACGAGGGACGGGCTGCTCCCTCTCTCACACACACACACACACACACATGAGGGAGGGGTTGCTCGCTCTCTCACACACACACACACACACACACACACACGAGGGACAGGCTGCTCCCTCTCACACACACACACATGAGGGAGGGGCTGCTCCCTCTCACACACACACACACATGAGGGAGGGGCTGTTCCCTCTCTCACACACACACACACATGAGGGAGGGGCTGCTCCCTCTCTCACACACACACACGAAGGAGGGGCTGCTCCCTCTCTCACACACACACACGAAGGAGGGGCTGCTCCCTCTCTCACACACACACACGAAGGAGGGGCTGCTCCCTCTCTCTCACACACACACGAAGGAGGGGCTGCTCGCTCTCACACACAAACACGAGGGAGGGGCTGCTCCCTCTCTCACACACACACATGAAGGAGGGGCTGCTCGCTCTCACACACACACATGAGGGAGGGGCTGCTCCCTCTCATACACACATGAGGGAGGGACTGCTCCCTCTCACACACACACGAGGGAGGGGCTGCTCCCTCTCACACACACACACATGAGGGAGGGGCTGCTCGCTCTCACACACACACACACACACACACACACACACACACACACACACACACACACACACACACACAAGGGAGGGGCTGCTCCCTCTCTCACACACACACATGGAGGGGCTGCTCGCTATCACACACACACACACAGGGGCTGCTCACTCTCTCACACACACACACACACACACACACACACACACACACACACACACACACGGAGGGGCTGCTCGCTCTCACCCACACACACATGAGGGAGGGGCTGCTCCCTCTCTCACACACACATGAGGGAGGGGCTGCTCTCTCACACACACACACATGAGGGAGGGGCTGCTCGCTCTCCCACACACACGTGAGGGAGGGGCTGCTCCCTCTTTCACACACACATGAGGGAGGGGCTGCTCGCTCTCACACACACGAGGGAGGGGCTGCTCCCTCTCACACACACGAGGGAGGGGCTGCTCCCTCTCACACACACGAGGGAGGGGCTGCTCCCTCTCACACACACGAGGGAGGGGCTGCTCCCTCTCTCTCACACACACACACACACACACATGAGGGAGGGGCTGCTCGCTCTCACACACACACGAGGGAGGGGCTGCTCGCTCTCACACACACACACGAGGGAAGGGCTGCTCGCTCTCACACACATACACACGAGGGAGGGGCTGCTCGCTCTCACACACACACACGAGGGAGGGGCTGCTCACTCTCACACACACACATGAGGGAGGGGCTGCTCCCTCTCTCACACACTCACACACACACACACATGGGGGAGGGGCTGCTCGCTCTCACACACACACGAGGGAGGGGCTGCTCCCTATTTCACACACACACACGGGGGAGGGGCTGCTCCCTCTCTCTCACACACACACACACACGCGCATGGGGGAGGGGCTGCTCCCTCTCTCACACACACACACACACACACACACACACACACACACACACACACACACACGAGGCTTACCTGCCAACCTTGAAAACATTTTATGAGTACAATTTTACAATTTCATGAGTACCCCCCCCCTCGCGTCAACCTCACCCCAACCCGGCGCGCATGCGCCCCCACAGACCACAGCCAGCAGACCAAAAACACATTTTGCATTCTTCAAATTGTGGAAACCCTCAGCAAAATGAAACACCACACTGCAATATAATACTACCACTGCTTATTACACTGTCTATAGTCCATTCTTAACTTCATTATTTATAATGTGTTACTGCACATTATTAGTATGATTTTTCTGAATTTATAGACAGATTCACAGACCCAGGCTTTTATAAGCCCCTTATGGGAAAAAAAATGCAGTGTATAAATGGGAAACTGACATTTTTTTTCCTGCACTGTGCAGACCCCCCCACACACACACACACACGTCCAAAATATTGCATTATACAGTACACTGCAGTATTTTGTAGTATGCCTTTTTCATGTGCAAACTATTGCATTTGCATTCGAAATATTGCATTTACTGCAGTAATACTGTAGAAAAAAGCATTTGATACCGCAGTACCACGCAGGTTTTTTCATAAGAGGGATGACCAATTTTCGACTTCACATCATCTGCAAACATTCTAGGCTACCATTGACAAAAGTTACCAACTGCCCTTAAGATATACAACACGCTATGTTTTGTTGAGGACATCAATAAAGTGGTACTTATCATAGTGATTCAATGAGAGCGCGAGAGGAATTGTAATCAGGTTTCGTTGGTTACCGCATCGAATATGCAACCTCGAGTGACGGCTTCGAAGTTAAATGAAGAACTAGCCTGTACTGTTGGTGTTGTAAATGCACAAAATAATAGCTAGGAAGCTCGAGTACACGTGAAACACAACCGTTTCTCTTACAAATATAGGAAGGCCGTGCATAACAGTAAAAGTGTTACGCACTGCCTTCCAGTTAGCTAAAACTTCTTATTGCAGTACTTTAACGAGCGTGTGTGGGACGGTGTTAGCATACCTGTTGCTCCTTGGTGACTGATGTCTATATCAATCTTGCACACCGTGCAGAACGCGTGGCTGGGTAACTGCGACCGTGTGAGACAAGGCCACCTCTCCCGATAGCTTTCCAGAAATCTTTGGGGTTTCCGAACACGTTTGGCACTCGGTTCGCGCTCCATATGTTCAGTTTTTGTCTGAAACATGCATGTGGGAAAGCCTGAAGTATTGCAGCATATTGAGTTGGTGAACGAGTATAACGTTCACGAGGGGTTAACAATGTCGGTTTATTGGGCTGACCTCTGGCTGCACCGCTGCACTCAAGTCAGAGACGCGAAGGAGGAAGGGGAGAGGGGCGGGGGGATTGGGCAAAGCGTTCCATTCTGGCTTTGAGTTTTCTCACAGATCAGCGGTATCAACTTCAGCGAGAACTTGACTGAAATGCGAGTTCGGACGATATGCGTACTTTTTAATGTGAAAACGTACAGTCGTACAATGAGGTAAAAATTCGTAGCGGCTACGCAAGATGTGTACAGGTTGGCAGGTATGCATGAGGGAGGGGCTGCTCGCTCTCACACACACACACACGAGGGAGGGGCTGCTCCCTCTCACACACACACATGGGGAGGGGCTGCTCGCTCTCTCACACACACACACACACACACACACACACACATGAGGGAGGGGCTGCTCGCTCTCACACACACACACACACATGAGGGAGGGGCTGCTCCCTCTCTCACACACGCGCACACACACACGAGGGAGGGGCTGCTCCCTCTCACACACACACACACACGAGGGAGGGGCTGCTCCCTCTCTCACACGCACACACAGGAGGGAGGGGCTGCTCCCTCTCTCACACACACACAGGAGGGAGGGGCTGCTCCCTCTCACACACACACACAGGAGGGAGGGGCTGCTCCCTCACACACACACACACACACACACACACACACACACACACACACACACACAGGAGGGAGGGGCTGCTCCCTCTCTCTCACACACACACACAAACACACACACACACACACACACACAGGAGGGAGGGGCTGCTCCCTCACACACACACACACACACACACACACACACACACACACACACACACACACACAGGAGGGAGGGGCTGCTCCCTCTCTCACACACACACAGGAGGGAGGGGCTGCTCCCTCTCACACACACACACAGGAGGGAGGGGCTGCTCCCTCTCACACACACACACAGGAGGGAGGGGCTGCTCCCTCACACACACACACACACACACACACACAGGAGGGAGGGGCTGCTCCCTCTCTCTCACACACACACACACACAAACACACACACAGGAGGGAGGGGCTGCTCCCTCACACACACACACACACACACACACACAGGAGGGAGGGGCTGCTCCCTCTCTCTCACACACACACACACACACACACAGGAGGGAGGGGCTGCTCCCTCTCTCTCTCTCTCTCTCTCTCTCTCTCACTCACACACACACACACACACACACACACACATTCAACCCACATGACATCCTGTCGTGTCAGTGGTAAATAGCACATGAGAGCACCAGACATCACAGGTGTGCTCTATTCCTACTCTTTATTTATTAGTAGGCCTAAGCTAACGGTTGCAGGGATGAAGGAGTGATGTTTTTTTTTGTCTTAGCTGAGTAATGTCGCCGCCCTGAGGGCATCAGAGTATATTCCTCGCACAACACATGTTGGTTTGCTGGCAGCTTTGTCTCCCCCAGTTCAAAAAACGTATCTGCGCCCCTGGTGAATGACACAGTTTTGTTAACATATGTTGCCGCCGTATACCTCTTCTTCCATTCAAAAGGCTGAAAACGGATACGAGTTCCCCTGCAAGTGACGTAATGTGAAAAAGGCTAATTGTTCAAGGTGGTTATGGCCTGTGGGAAAAAACTGTTTTTGAGTCTGCTGGTCCTTGCTTTGATGCACCTGTAATGCCTGCCTGAGGGCAGCAAGTCAAAGAACTCAGAGCCAGGGTGGGAGCTGTCCTTGATGATGTTGTTAGCTCTGCTGAGCTCTGCTCTCTGTTTAGCTACTGTTTGTTCATTCATTCAGTTGTTCGTCATTCATTCATTCATTCTCAATTGAATTTTGCGTTTTATGTGTTGGTGTGTCTAAGGTTTGCGCTGCAATAAACCTTTAAAATGAAAACCTACTTGTGCTTGTGCCCCTATTTTTTTCCCTGTGCTCCTAAAATTTTTAACTTAGGAGCACGTGTGCTCCTGAAAAAAAAAAAGTTAGTGTAGAGTAGAGCCCTGCATGTAGTAAACTAGTGTTAAAATGCCAATATGCACTTTTGTGTCTGGTTGCACTTACATAAAATGTGCAAAGCACCATACTGTGATCAGAAAATCCCACAGGTAGGATAAAACATGTTTTAAAAAAAACAAGCTGGTGTTTAAAACTATAAAATCGGTCTAGTCTTGCCAGAGAAAGCATATTATCATAAGCATGAACCCACATATATTGTTTTTGATCCATGTGGAAATTTCTCCATACATCAGACAGATCATAGAAATTAATTAACTCAATGAGCCTCTTACGAGAAGGCATATGAGGCTCCATATGATTCCTATCTATACTAAGTTCTGTACAATTAAAATCCCCACCAAGAAGTAAAAACTCTCCAGGATCACAATCCTTTAAAACACCATCTAAGATGCTTAGAAAAATCATTCTCTCGCGCCTGTCTGTTGGCGCATCGACACAAACAAAGACGAAAAGTTATTCTCAAATTGTGCTCTGACTCTTTGGAGTCTACCTTTAATAAATTCATCAAGCCGATACGAAGAAGGAATACAGGTCTGTGAAAAAATAGTAGCAACACCACCACTGACTGAAGTGTCGTGGCTTAAGATTGACAAACCCCCAAATTCCTTTGCCCAATCAGCACTATTATTAGTGTCTGTGTGTGTTTCTTGTACAAAAGCCACATCAATGTTTTTTCTTTAATTATTTCAAAGAGCAAGGCCCTCTTCATACCATCTCTTGCTCCATTCAAATTTAACGAAGCAATCTTAAATTCCGGGCGGCACGGTGGTGTAGTGGTTAGCGCTGTCGCCTCACAGCAAGAAGGTCCGGGTTCGAGCCCCGTGGCCGGCGAGGGCCTTTCTGTGTGGAGTTTGCATGTTCTCCCCGTGTCCGCGTGGGTTTCCTCCGGGTGCTCCGGTTTCCCCCACAGTCCAAAGACATGCAGGTTAGGTTAACTGGTGACTCTAAATTGAGCGTAGGTGTGAATGTGAGTGTGAATGGTTGTCTGTGTCTATGTGTCAGCCCTGTGATGACCTGGCGACTTGTCCAGGGTGTACCCCGCCTTTCGCCTGTAGTCAGCTGGGATAGGCTCCAGCTTGCCTGTGACCCTGTAGAACAGGATAAAGCGTCTAGAGATAATGAGATGAGATGAGAGATGGGAGAATCTTAAATTCCCCCATGAATAGGAAATAAAAGAAAAAAACATCAACATCTTCATTTTGAGAAAACAACAGTGTCTTAGATTTACTGACTCATATCAGTGTTTAACAGAGCTCTTAGCTTTGTGAGAAACTTACTCAGACAGTAACCCTCCTTATCTGTAAATTTCCCTTCAGCCATATATGATCTAGTTTTTACCATAAATTGATCAATGTCGGGAAAATATTCGTCAACTTTCACATTTCTCGCATTTTTGGTCTGTAACAAAAAACTCTTGATGTCTTCTACAGTATACTCGCGACTAGAGAAGCCACTTTGCCGTAGACTGCAGGTCAAGCTGCATTCGGATTCACTCTCACTCTCCGCATCAGTAGAGTTGAGGTCAATCAGCAGCTCTCTCCTTTTGGTCTGTGCCCCAGGACTAGATCGGTCCCTTGTCCTCTTTTTACCTTTAGGGACTTTAAACGGATTTACATCTGTTTCCATGTTTTGAACACCATCACCAGTGAGAACATTAAGCATTTCATCCAAGTTAGCGGCTGAAACAACACTACTCTGCAAACTATCAGTGACGTCCACCAAAGGTCCAACTTCGGGTTCATCTTTTTCATCTCTCACATTTCCTAAATAAACATCCTGATCAGACGGTCTAACACCGGCTTTTTCAACACTGGAAGGCTCTTGTTCAGGAGGCAGAGCCTCATTCGCACCAGCCCCTTCGTTAGCAGGTGCCTTCTTCTTACTCGCGGGGTGTTCTTCCCTAGCCTGGGCCCGCCCATCCTAAGTGTGACGCAACACGAGGGCCTGTTGCGAACTTAGTCTGGCAAGGCAAGCTATCTCCAGCTCTTCCAAGCTCCCGAAAAATCGGGAGCCAATCAACTTTGAGCATCTCCAACGGCCCTGGGTAGAGGCGTGTTCAAGGCAGTGACGTAGTAGAACTGCGACCGGAAGCCATAGATTGTTTACAGAATCTATGCCGGAAGCGCTTCATTCACTAGAAACATTACGAACATGGAGCAGTGGCAAGCCTTTGACACAGCGGTAGATGCTGTATTGAAAGCATTCAATGGGAAGTTCTCATTGAAAATGGAGCAAAGAGCAGCCCTGGAGGTATTTATTCTCCTCCTTCTTCTTCTTCCTGTTACTCAAGCAGTTTCCGTCGCGTCACATACGTCAGAGGAAAGAGTGATGTGATTGGTTTAAGCTTCGTCACAGCCTTTTTTGGCTTCGACCAGTAGCAAACTGAGGCATTTCAGGGAGGCGGGTCAACCACGCCTTTGGGAAACGGTTGGACTTAATATCGTTGCCAGACCAAATGCTCGCAGAGCTTTGAAGTTGCGTTAGCCAGACTAGTTCTTCCCCGATATTCTCATTCTGCTCGTTTGCCTTATCCCCATTCTCATTCTGCTTGTTTGCCTTATCCCCATTCTCATTCTGCTCGTTTGCCTTATCCCCATTTGCGGAGCTGTTGCGCTTTTCGGGACCAGCTGGCGCCAAATGGCCAATTTGCCCACAACCAAAGCACCTATATGACTAGTGGCATAAATAACATAATTAAAATCATCAACCTGCACGCTCAAAGTCAAGTCCAAATCAGAGTCATGTAGTATCATATAAACATAACGCCTAAATGACACCACATGTTTCAGTAAGGGGGATTTACTAGCTATGGCAATCTTCCTGATCGGAGAGACCAGTTTACCATAGCGGGCTAGTGACTGCATTAAAATATCATCCATAATGAAAGGCGGTACATTTGAAAGGATCACTTTTTCTTAGAAGGGGTAGACAACGGTAGCACCGAGGTGAAAACACCGTCAATCACCACCCCTTGCTCAACCATTAAATCTGTCAATTCTACCGTCTCCAGAAACAGAACAATTGCTTGGTTCATACGAGACACAGACAAAATTTTGTCATGCCCAACAATTTCACCTAAGGCTAAGCTACAAACTTCTCCGCTGGCGGTGGCCGCAATCTTAATAGCGTGCCACCACGTGAGGGAATCAAACTTCCCTCTACCTGAGGCAGACATGCTCCCGGCTTAGGAGCAGACGCCCAGGTAAACACAAAACAAACTACACACTACACTAAACCTAAATAAACACAAAACAAACTACACACTTCACTAAACCTAAATAAACACAAAACTAACTATACACTTCACTAAACCTAAACAAACACAAAACTAACTACACACTTCACTAAACCTAAATAAACACAAAACTAACTATACACTTCACTAAACCTAAACAAACACAAAACAAACTACACACTACACTAAACCTAAATAAACACAAAACTAACTATACACTTCACTAAACCTAAACAAACACAAAACAAACTACACACTACACTAAACCTAAATAAACACAAAACTAACTATACACTTCACTAAACCTAAACAAACACAAAACAAACTACACACTTCACTAAACCTAAACAAACACAAAACAAACTACACACTTCACTAAACCTAAACAAACACAAAAGAAACTACACACTCCACTACACCTAAACAAACACAAAACAAATATAAGTAAATATTTATATATAGAGAGAGAAATAGAGAAAAGTTAGAACACAGCACGGCGGCTGCACTCAAACACTCCATTCACTCACAACGCTCCACCCACTCACTCCCAGCATCCACTCCGACAGAGAGAGACAGAGAGTAAGATAGAGTGTGAGTGAGAGAGTGTGTGAGTGAGAGAGAGAGTGTGTGAGTGAGTGTGTGAGTGAGCGAGAGAGAGTGAGTGAGTGAGCGAGAGAGAGTGTGAGTGAGTGAGTGTGTGAGTGAGCGAGAGAGAGTGTGAGTGAGTGTGAGTGAGTGAGTGTGTGAGTGAGAGAGACTGAGTGAGTGAGTGAGTGAGTGAGTGAGTGAGTGAGTGAGTGAGTGTGAGAGTGAGTGTGTGTGAGAGTGAGTGAGTGAGAGAGTGTGTGAGTGAGTGTGTGTGAGTGAGAGAGTGTGAGAGAGTGAGAGAGTGAGTGAGAGTGAGAGAGAGTGAGTGTGTGAGTGAGAGAGTGAGAGTGTGAGTGAGTGAGAAAGTGTGTGAGTGAGCGAGAGAGTGTGTGAGTGAGTGTGAGAGAGTGAGTGAATGAGTGAGTGAGAGAGTGTGTGAGAGAGTGTGAGTGAGTGAGAGTGTGAGTGAATGAGTGAGTGAGAGAGAGAGAGAGAGAGAGAGAGAGAGAGAGAGAGAGAGTGTGTGAGTGAGTGAGAGAGAGTGAGAGTGTGAGTGAGTGAGAGTGTGTGAGTGAGTGTGTGAGTGAGCGAGAGAGAGTGAGTGAGTGAGCGAGAGAGAGTGTGAGTGAGTGAGTGTGTGAGTGAGCGAGAGAGAGTGTGAGTGAGCGAGTGTGTGTGTGAGTGAGCGAGAGAGTGTGTGTGTGAGTGAGCGAGAGAGTGTGTGAGTGAGCGAGAGAGTGTGTGTGAGAGAGAGAGAGAGAGAGAGAGAGAGAGAGTGTGAGTGAGTGAGTGTGTGAGTGAGTGTGAGAGAGAGAGTGAGAGTGAGAGTGAGTGAGAGTGTGAGTGAGTGAGTGAGTGAGAGTGTGAGTGAGTGAGTGAGAGAGTGTGAGTGAGTGAGTGAGTGAGTGAGTGAGTGAGAGTGTGAGTGAGTGAGTGTGAGTGAGTGAGAGAGAGTGAGAGAGAGTGAGTGAGTGAGTGAGTGAGTGAGTGACAGAGTGTGAGTGAGTGAGACTGAGAGTGTGAGTGAGTGAGTGAGTGAGTGAGTGAGTGAGTGAGACTGAGAGTGTGAGTGAGTGAGAGTGAGTGAGAGAGAGTGTGAGTGAGTGAGACTGAGAGTGTGAGTGAGTGAGTGAGTGAGTGAGTGAGTGAGTGAGTGAGTGAGTGAGTGAGAGTGTGAGTGAGTGAGAGTGTGAGTGAGTGAGAGAGAGTGAGTGAGAGAGAGTGAGTGAGTGAGAGTGTGTGAGTGAGTGAGTGAGTGAGTGAGTGAGTGAGTGAGTGAGTGAGTGAGTGAGTGAGTGAGACTGAGAGTGTGAGTGAGTGAGAGTGAGTGAGAGTGTGAGACTGAGAGTGTGAGTGAGTGTGAGTGAGTGAGAGTGTGAGTCTGAGAGTGTGAGTGAGTGTGAGTGAGTGAGAGTGTGAGTGAGTGAGAGTGAGTGAGTGAGAGAGAGTGTGAGTGTGTGTGAGAGTGTGAGTGAGTGAGTGTGTGAGTGAGAGAGACTGAGTGAGTGAGAGTGTGAGTGAGAGAGAGTGTGAGTGAGTGAGTGAGTGAGAGTGAGTGAGTGAGTGTGAGTGAGTGAGTGAGTGAGTGAGTGAGTGAGTGAGTGAGTGAGAGTGTGAGTGAGACTGAGTGAGTGTGAGTGAGAGAGAGTGTGTGAGTGAGTGAGTGAGTGAGTGAGTGAGTGAGTGAGTGAGTGAGAGTGTGTGAGTGAGAGAGAGAGTGAGTGTGAGTGAGAGTGTGAGTGAGAGTGTGAGTGAGTGAGAGAGTGAGTGTGAGTGAGTGAGTGAGTGAGTGAGTGAGTGAGTGAGTGAGTGAGTGAGTGAGTGAGTGAGAGTGTGAGTGAGAGTGAGTGAGTGAGTGTGTGTGTGAGTGAGTGAGTGAGTGAGTGAGTGAGAGAGAGTGTGAGTGAGAGAGAGTGTGAGTGAGTGAGTGAGTGAGTGAGTGAGTGAGTGAGTGAGTGAGTGAGTTCTTCTTCTGTCGATTTATTGGCGGTTAACAATTGACGTATATTCCCGCCATCTCCCGGGCTGAGGTGTGATCTCAAGGGATATTAAATTGCAGACTGATTATAACAAAAAAACTCAACTAAATTCTATTTGCTAGTTGAGTGTGCTTTAAATCCTGTGTTCGAGCTGTTACTGCTGATTGTGTGAATGGCTGACTTCATCACTTCTCTATAGTTCCAGGTTTCCTCAATGCCCTCCCCATCTGCTCTCTTTCACTGGAATACTGTGTACAGTGTAGAAGAACATGCTCAACCTTTTCTGTTTCTCCACAGTGTGCACAGGCCCCAGAATGATGTTTCCCTATTGTATACAACCCACTATCGAGACTTGTGTGCCCAATCCTCAGCCTCGTCAACCAAACCTCCTCCTGTCGTTTCAGTTCACCACCCCTTCTAAACACCACCTCCTTTTGTAAATTATATAGATGCCTTCCTTTCTCCTCTGTATTCCATCTCTCCTGCCACATTTTGTTGATGTTGTCTTTAATTATTACTTTAATTTCTGCCTTGCTTAATGGGACTTCTAACTCAACCTCATTTGCCTTGATGGCCTCTTTGGCCATTTTATCTACTTTCTCATTACCCTCAACCCCCTTATGAGCTGGAACCCATGTGAACTGAATAAAAGTTTTATGTTGATTAATCTTAAATACAAGGTGGTTAATTTCATCTAAGAGATCTTGTCGGCATGTAGATTTTCCACTCTGGATACTATTTAAGGCATACCTGTCAACCCTCCCGTTTTTCCCGGGAAATCCCTTATTTTGACTTATTTCCCACTGTCTTCCCGTTTTTTTATTTTCCCGAAAATATCCCGTATTTTGACATATAAAAGTCCCGTATTTTCACAATATAAAAAAGTCGGTAGGTCCAGAATTCATGACGCGCCTCTGACAGGAGTTTACAGCAGGAAGTCGGGCCATGAATTCACGTCCCCGCCCTCTCAGGCATCAGTAATTACAGAACTACGTCCGGAGGCGAAGCTGAACAAGTGATTAGGTCCAGTGTTGCCAGATTGGGCGGTTTCCCGCCCAAGTTGGGCGGTTTCAAGTGCATTTTGGCAGGTTTTGAACATATTTTGGGCTGGAAAACGTCAGCAGTATCTGGCAACACTGATTAGGTCTGAGGTGAAGATGGTGATGCTAATAGCTAAGAAAAACATTAGCCTCTCTTTTTTTTTGATGATTTCAACAAGTGCGTGGCTGGAATGTTCCCAGACTCTTCCATCGCAAAGAAATTTTCCATGGGGAAAACAAAAGCCTCCCAAATAATCAAAGGTAAGCTACACATGTTTACATTAAGTATGTCCTGGCTAAGACCTCATAAATAGCCTAGTGTAAACTAATTGGTGTATTAACTGTTTTATCCACTCATTGTCTATTTTATTTTCTATCTGAAACTTACCCATTTTAAATCACTCTTGGTTTAATATTTTATATTACTCTTTATTACTCTATCTATCTATCTATCTATCTATCTATCTATCTATCTATCTATCTATCTATCTATCTATCTATCTAGTGTTCCGAGGCCATGATTATGGTAAAACCATAATAAATTGCAATGGAATTGAATTTATTGACTGGTTATATAATGACCTTTCTTATTTTAACATAAGATACGTATTTTAGCCCTTAATTTGGGAAATAACTGGTACCACTGAAAGCAAATAAAAATAAATGTATAGTTTATTCACAAATGCACTCTATAAACCATAAGCATATTGAGTTTGGGTCTTGGCTATCACCAACATGCACCAGAGTACAGGAAATCACAAATACTAGATAGAAAATTGCCCCCCATTCAACTACACACCCACTTTTGGTGAAGGGTATGACTTTCCGAAATTTTCCCTTATTTTGAGTTTAAAAATCTGGGAAATATCCCTTTTTTTCAAACCTCAAAGTTGACAGGTATGATTTAAGGAAGACATAGGATCTGAACAAATAACTGCCTTACTAGGCTTCACCTCCTCCACCCACTGCAGGGCCAGTATAATAGCCATCATTTCTGCTGAAAAAATTGACAAGTGATCTGACGTCCTTTTCCCAATACTTATATTGTAGCTGGGGATGAATACTGCTGCTCCTGTCTTACCAGTTTCGTCTTTAGAAGCATCTGTATATACCTGTGTCGTATCATCATACATTACTTCTAAATACTGCTGTACATTCTGATAAAAACCTCTGGATTTTGCAATCTCCTTAGTTTCCAAATTTACAATAGGGAAATAAAATAACCAAGGGGGAATGATTGACCTTGTAATTGTTTTGCAAAGAGGAATGTCACTGATTACCATCCCACCCAAAACTGCGTACGGGTCGACCATACTCCCAGCATTCCCTTAGTACCTGTTTGGTTGGGTGATTATCTTCATGACCCTGTAGGTTTAGCCAATATGATACTGATAATTTCAGTCGCCTGAGGTCCAGTGGCATCTCCCCTGCTTCCACATGAAGTGCTGGGACTGGAGAGGTCCTGAAGGCACCACAGCATATACGGAGGGCTTTGGCTTGTATCTTGTTTAGCTCTAACAAGGAAGACTTGGCTGCTGAATTATATGCTATACATCCATAATCCAATACTGGTCGGATTAAGGCACTATAAATTCTTTTCAAGGATGTGCTTGATGCCCCCCAGTCATTCCCTTTTTACATTTGTCTATAACCTTTTGAATATCAACTTTAAAAGAAAGTTTGATATCGAACCATACGCCAAGGTATCTTAAATTATCCGTTTGCTTGAGTAGCTGCCCATACAACCTGAGGTCCACTGTAGGGTTAACCCTTTTCTTTGAGAACCCTATAACTTGTGTCTTTTCAACAGATAAATGAAACCCCCACTCATGTGACCATCTTTCAACCTCGTTTATAGCTATTTGCATTCTGTTCCTCAGACTATCAGAATTTCGGCCTCTCACCCACAGTGCCCCATCATCTGCATAAAGTGCTCTACTGATTCTGGAGTCAATATTGTTAAAAACATCATTAATCATTATATTAAATAGAATTGGGCTGCAGACGCTACCCTGTGGGGTACCATTTTCTATATTAGTAGATATTTGAATGGCTCGCTCCAACTCTTACCTCTATAGTTCTATTCCTTAAAAAATCTCTAATCCAATTGCACATTTTACCTTCTATTCCCATTTTATTCAACTTAAGTAAAAGACCCTCTTTCCAGAGCATATCATATGCTTTTTCAATATCAAAGAACGTTGCCAAGACTGACTCCTTGTTTGCTTGAGCTTTCCTAATTTCATTTTCATTTTAATTGGCCATTTCTAAACCCATTTTGATGTGGAAAGAAAAGACTTCTTTTTTCAATCTCGTATACTAACCTCTTAGTTATCATCCTTTCCATCAACTTACAAAGATTGGATGTTAGTGCTATCGGCCTATAGCTTTTGACCTCTGCTTTATCTTTACCTGGTTGAGCTATAGGTACCACTACTGAATGTTTCCAACTAGAGGGCAGCTTACCTTGCTCCCAAATTTTATTATATAACTTTAAAATCACGCTTTTAGCCACATCAGATAATTATTCAATCATTTTATAACAAATTCTATCTTTACCTGGAGATGTATTTTTAACACCCACTAATGCTCTTTTCAGTTCATCTCATCTCATCTCATTATCTCAAGCCGCTTTATCCTTCTACAGGGTCGCAGGCAAGCTGGAGCCTATCCCAGCTGACTACGGGCGAAAGGCGGGGTACACCCTGGACAAGTCGCCAGGTCATCACAGGGCTGACACATAGACACAGACAACCATTCACACTCACATTCACACCTACGGTCAATTTAGAGGTCACCAGTTAACCTGACCTGCATGTCTTTGGACTGTGGGGGAAACCGGAGCACCCGGAGGAAACCCACGCGGACACGGGGAGAACATGCAAACTCCACACAGAAAGGCCCTCGCCGGCCCCGGGGCTCGAACCCAGGACCTTCTTGCTGTGAGGCGACAGCGCTAACCACTACACCACCGTGCCGCCTCTTTTCAGTTCAAATAATGTAAAAATTATTATCAAGTGCACTCTCATATCTTTCTTTCCTAATAAGTTTCCATTATCTTCAATCATTTTTGTTTAGTGAGTGAGTGAGTGAGTGAGAGTGTGAGTGAGTGAGAGTGTGTGTGTGAGTGAGTGAGTGAGTGAGTGAGAGAGTGTGAGTGACAGTGTGTGAGTGTGTGTGTGTGAGTGAGAGAGTGTGTGTGTGAGTGAGAGAGTGTGTGAGTGAGAGTGTGTGAGTGAGAGTGTGTGAGTGAGAGAGTGTGTGTGAGTGAGAGTGAGAGAGTGAGTGAGTGTGAGTGAGAGAGTGAGAGAGAGTGAGTGTGTGAGTGAGAGAGTGAGAGAGAGTGAGAGTGTGAGTGAGAGAGTGTGAGTGAGTGAGTGAGTGAGTGTGAGTGAGAGAGTGTGAGTGAGAGAGTGTGAGTGAGAGAGTGTGAGTGAGTGAGAGAGTGTGAGTGAGTGAGAGAGTGTGTGTGTGTGAGTGAGTGTGTGTGAGTGAGAGAGTGTGAGTGAGTGTGAGTGTGTGTGAGTGAGAGAGTGTGAGTGAGTGAGAGAGTGAGTGAGAGTGTGTGTGAGTGAGAGTGTGAGTGTGTGTGAGTGAGAGAGTGTGAGTGAGAGAGTGTGTGTGAGTGAGAGAGTGTGAGAGAGAGAGGGAGTGTGTGTGAGTGAGAGAGAGAGAGAGAGAGAGAGGGAGTGTTTTTCTTACTCGTGTCACGTGCTGTGGAGTGATCAGCTGACTTCCGCGTCACTTCCTGTTTAGGTCTCCCGGTGTGTCGGAGCGGAACTCGAGCGACTCCGGTATTAAAGGCTCGTTTTTGCGGTTTTCAGTGTAAATTCTGCGGTTCCGGTAAGTGTTTCTGCTCAGTTCCTCCCGCTTTACACTCTACAGTCTAAACTGTGTTCAGTTTGTGTCCCCGGAAGTGTTTGTGGGAAACTTTGTGTCGAGCTCCTGAGTGTTTACTGAAGGCAGAGAGACATTTCAGCTCAACTCCCACATTTATATTCACATTTATATTCATATTTATCAGTAATTCCTGTAGCCGAGAGCACGTGATAAATTAATGCTCATAGTTCACCTACAAGAAACCAGATGGACCTTTGGATGAGCTACTGAACAGGACTTAAGCTTTATTTACTTAAACACCTCCCCATGGTCCCTGTAAACAAGCAGAGGGCTGGGCGGTGTGACTCACTGACTCATATCGCGATAGTTCTCTCCTGATACAACATGAGGATGTTTCCACGATACGCGGTAGGATTGGTGAAAGAGTTCCAGCAAACATGACTTATTTTAGTCTTGATCTAAAAGTCGTGGACCTGTGCTTATTGACCTGGACTTGGCTATAATACAGTTAATACTTTAGTCATGATTGTACAGAAGATACAACGGATAAACATAGATATTAATCATAATAATAAAGATAAACACAGATATCCTGTATCTGGGTGAACATGGGCACAGTATGGACTCTGTCAGGGATGATGAACAGTCTTTACCATGAAATAACCCTGACATGAAGCAGAAGGTTCTTGAATCACACCAGAAGGGTTTATTTTGTAATAAAGGCTAGCTTGCTGTATGTTATCCTGCTTATTACACAGATACTTACTCAAGAAATCAATAACTTGACACAAAATATTGATTTTTAAAATGATTTTCTTGCTTCCACTAATGATGTGGTCCACAGCAGCGGTCTGTTCTACACAGCGATGGTTTGTTATAGCTACAGAAATACCAGGCTGGAGAATGCCATCAGAATCAAGGATTCAGCGAAGCCATGGAATAAAATGAGGATAAATTTGGACAACAATCCAGATAAACAGGAGAATAGATGATAATACAGATAGATAATACTCTACATAAATGAGTATATGATGGATGATGGTACGGATAAATGCGGATACAGGAGCAAGGATGGTACAGATCATAAATGTGGATACGGTAGCGATGGCGGTACGGATGAACACGGATACAGTACCGAGGACGGTACAGATAAACGCAGTAGCGATGGCGGTACGGATAAATACAGTAGCGAGGACGGTACGGATCATAAATGCAGATATGGTAGCGAGGACGGTGCGGCTCATAAACGTGAATACAGTAGCGATGGCGGTACAGATAAACGCGGATACGGTAGCGAGGACATATGGATCATAAATGAGGATACAGTAGCAAGGACAGTACGGATCATAAATGCAGATATGGTAGCGAGGACGGTACGGCTCATAAATGTGAATACAGTAGCGATGGCGGTACAGATAAACATGGATACAGTAGCGAGGACATATGGATCATAAACGAGGATACGGTCGCATGGACAGTACGGATCATAAATACGGATACGGTAGTGAGGACGGTATGGCTCATAAACATGGATACAGTAGCGATGGCGGTACACATAAACGCAGATATGGTAGCGAGGACATATGGATCATAAACGAGGATACGGTAGCAAGGACAGTATGGATCATAAATGCAGATACAGTAGCAAGGACTGTACGGATCATAAACGTGAATACAGTAATGATGGCGGTACACAAACGTGGATACAGTAGCGAGGACATATGGGTCATAAACGAGGATACGGTCGCATGGACAGTACAGATCATAAATGCGGATACGGTAGTGAGGACGGTATGGATCATAAACATGAATACAGTAGTGATGGCGGTACACATAAACGCGGCTACGGTAGCGAGGACATAGCCTATGGGTCATAAATGAGGATACGGTAGCATGGACAGTACAGATCATAAATGCGGATACGGTAGCGAGGACGGTATGGCTCATAAATGTGAATACAGTAGCGATGGCGGTACACATATAAACGCGGATACAGTAGCGAGGACATATGGATCGTAAATGAGGATACAGTAGCGAGGACAGTATGGATAATAAACACGGATATGGTAGCAAGGACAGTATGGATCATAAACATGGATACAGTAGTGAGGGTGGTACAGCTAAACGTGGATATGGTAGCGATGGCAGTACGGATAAACACAGATACAGTAGCGAGGACGGTACGGCTCAAACGCAGATACGGTAGCGAGGACGGTACGGCTCATAAACGCAGATACGGTAGCGAGGACGGTACGGCTCATAAACACAGATACGGTAGCGAGGACGGTATGGCTCTTAAACATGGATACGGTAGCAATGGCAGTACGGATCATGAACGTGGATACGGTATCGATGGTGGTAGGGATAAATGCGGATACGGTAGCGAGGGCGGTACGGATAAACACATACAGTAGTGATGGCGGTACGGATCATAAACGCGGATACGGTAGCGAGGACGGTATGGCTCGTAAACGTGGATACAGTAGCAATGGCAGTACGGATCATAAATGTGGATACAGTAGCGATGATGGTACGGATAAACGCGGATACGGTAGCGAGGGCGGTACGGGTATAGTAGTGACGAGTTCTCATCTCTTCAGCTTGTTATACAGTGAAGTTCAGCTATGTTCTAAAAGTCTCTGAGAAATGGGACGTAATTATCACGCTGTAGCACAATTCCCAATATAGTGAGTGAGTGTTTTTGTTTTCTTTGTTTGTTTGTTTGTTTGTTTGTTTGTAGGTGTTTGCAACCACAGGCTGTTGATGAACGCCTCGGAGAGCGAAGAGGACTCGTGTAACGAGAGGACGGCGCTCATGAGCACCGAGAGTCCATGTGTGCAGCCGTATGACCGGCTGTGTGAGCCGCCCCAGGACACGAACTCCGCCCGGGTGAGTGGGAGGAGCCCCGGAGAGGTGAACACACACCAGCCGAGCGTGAACCTGCGTTTCTGTTTAAACGCTTAGCAAAACGTCTCACTAAAATCATGAAGTCAGTGTAACATCATGGCACAAAAACAAAAATTCTTCCTGAGACATGTTTGCAGTTCCAGTCGAAAATCTGTAGAAACATTTCTATTTATTCTGTACGTGCTTTATTGGGCAGTTTATTTTCTTTCTTTTTTTGAAGGAAGTTTAATCCGTTAATAGTTGCTTGCTTTCGCTTCCGTGATTCGTGTTTCTATTTCTTGTCGAAGAACAAAAAAAAGCCACTGTTAATGAGATGAGATGAACATGTGACACATCTGAGATTCGTCAGTGAAGTAATCCTGGATAAAAACATACTAAAGATTGGACCAATCCGATACCGTGAGGGATCACGATACCGGGAAGGGAGAAAAAAATAGTAGCTTGGAGAAAACGTATCACGTATTAGATCCTGTAACACGTGACTGGATTGGAATTAAATGTGGAAAAGAAATATATTCCCAGAATTGGAAAAGTTTACATAAACTCACGGAAAGTCTCGATATCGGTTCTTAGTCAAGGTCGGAAAATAAAAAGTGGTCTTGTGCCGTCTCTAATCAACGATATGATGTTTGATTTGATGATGTTTTCTGATATACGTCTTGAAATACTCAAAGGCTAAAGACTGCCGGATCTTCCGTGACGTTCTGTCGCATCAATGGCGTAACATTAAGCTCTCTGATAAACATTCTCCATAGCCTGTTTATCTTTAGGCAGATTCTACCATAACAGAGGCCAGTTAAGTCCCATCTCCTTAAATTGCTGAATTGATTATTTTGATCATTCTATTAAAGGTCCCATGGCATGGTGGTTTGCTGATGCTTTAAACGGGCTCGTGGAGGTTTCCGGATGTTATATCCGCAGCCTTTCTCGAAATGAACCCTCGGCACGTAAATATAGCCTCCTGGGAGAAAGCCCCATTTCAGTGCTTTTCCCAGTGCATCGTTTTGCTAATGAGAAGCAGGAGGCGGGGAAGGGTAGAGGGTGGGGGCGGGCCATGGGGGAGGGGGAGGGGCTTGACCAAGCTGCGCACACACATACTCGCTGCGATCAGCGCCTGTAGCCACGCTGCTAAGACAAAACCCCGTTCTCCCTCGGACTCCTTTCGTAAACTCAACGTGACACAGAGAACAGAGAGTGAGGGTGTTCGGAGTGGTAGTTTACGAACGTATAATACCCTAGGCTTGAACACGCACTCCATAACCAAAGAGGATAGAAGCAGCAACTACAGCAACATATCGCTTATCCAACAGAAGACATGCATTGCGGAGCAATAGTCAAACATAAGCTCATAAGTTACAGTCAATTTCCAGACTAAACTCAGTTTAACAGAGCATGCTGCATGCTCTTTAGTTTTGTAGCGCAGATTACCTGGCTAACTGCAGGAAGCGGTTAGCTGCACAGCTAATGTAGCCATTGCTAGGCTAACACACCGATTTTAAAACACGGCAAAACGACCAGTTATACACTTACTTGTTCAGTGTTTGTGGCTGATGCGGCAGGGATGCTTGGTACGGACCCAGGCTTCAGTGACAGTTGATGTGCAAAACCTGCCCTGTACTGTCCCAAGTTGTGGAAACATTCCTCAGGAAAATGCTTCCGACAAACATACACCGTCTTAGGTAGACTCGACGGCGTATTATTGGAGTAAATAAAATTAAGCCACTGCGTCTTCAGGGGCTCTCCCGTCGGCAGTAAAAACAGACTCTTTTCTGTGTTGTCACATCCATGTACAGCGTAATTTCCATGTTTCGCTCGCTTAGGTGATGCCATGTTGTTGTGTCCTCTATGGTCTCCTCACTACAACTGGGCGGGCAATCCATACAGTGGGTGGGAATCCAGAGGGGGGGCGTGGGGATCATCTCCCTTGCTGACGTAGTAAAGGGAAGAGCTTATCAACGCGCCGTTTTGACGCGCCATTCTCAAATGTTGGGCATAGTTTGGTTTACACATTATGAAATTTCTAGCCACTGGGGTGACTTAAGAAGGTCAGAGGAGCTCATTTTAACATTAAAAAACCTCAGAAAGTGAAAATTTCATGCCATGGGACCTTTAAGTTTTTCTAGTAGCATTTTGGGTCTTGGACATTCACAGTAAATTTTAGGACAGTAGTCGTGGTAACTAATTAATAAAAGCCTGACATGACAGACATGCTAAATGACAAGAGAAACACATCGGTTTCTATCATCAAAACCTGACAGACAAACTAACGTCTACCATCATATTCTGACAGACACTCTAGATGACAATAGCAACAAAACTGTTTCTTACATTATTAATCTGATAAATTTAGTAATAATATTAAATACCTCATCGCTAAAACCAAATAATAAAATAAAATATTGAAATAAAAAAGATTAAATTTATTTTCAAAATTGAAATATCAACCATAATTGTCAGAACAGTGACGATAGACACGACTGTGTCACTTTCGCGGGGAAATAACACATTGAAATGGCCTGTCGGCTGAAAGGGTCGCAAGTGGCTCTGATTTATCTCAACTTACGATAGTTTTCCTCCAGAAAAATTTAAATACGAATGCACAAATATATTCTCAATGTTTCTATCGTCAAAAATTTCTATCGTCAGGATAGCTGACTGAAAATCTTACCATGATTTATTTGATGAAATCTAGCTGTCAGAACTCCAAGTCTTGCCCGGAAGTAAATGTCTGCTGTCACAAAAATCATGCGCAGTAGAATTTCCTCTTTGCGTCGGTCAACATGTGCGTGGTGAGGGCTTGAGTTTTGCTATCGTCAGGTGCATCAGACAAACGATAGCATTTTTAAAAAATAACTGTGGGCTTCTCTCGTGAACGAAATAGTTTTTTCGCTGTTGATCTATTTCAACTCTATCTGTTGACACCCAAAAATGATAAAGCCTGCTTCCACACGATAACTACCAAAGATCCATAATGGCTGAGTCTATCGTCAGGTCATCTGACAGAAATTCGCTGACGATAGCAACAGGGATAATGAAAGGGATTTTTAAAATGGGAGTTATGTCTGTCAGATATGTCAAAGAAATAGAACTTTTATTCTTTAAAAATCTTTTATTGATATACTCAGTGTATTTTTAAATGACGTGCTGTTTTAGAAGACCAAATACCATATTTTCAATCTTGAAAATATTACCTCACTGAAAAAAGGCAAGCAAGGCAAGTTTATTTATATAGCACATTTCATACACAATGGCAGTTCAATGTGCTTTACAGAAGTAAAAACAAAAACAGTAAACAATAGAGAAATACAATTACATAAAATAATTTTATCTTTATTCTAAAATAATTAATTAAAAGAATTAAAAGAAAATAAGAATTAAACAATAGTAGAAATAAAATATTAAAATGCCAAAAAGAAAAAGGAGAAAAAGAAAGAAAAAAAAAAGAAACTAGCAGAATAAAATAGAATAAAGTTAAAGTAAATTTAAAACATGCAGAGAAAGTAAAGATTATAAAAAATGTAAAAATATTAATTATTTAACAGAAAGCATCTGAAAACAGCTTGGTCTTTAACCTAGATTTGAAGCTGCCAACAGCAGGAGCATTTTTAATGTCCTCTGGCAGTTGGTTCCATAGCTGCACTGCATAGTAGCTAAAAGCTGCTTCACCACACTTTGTTTTAACAACTGGTTTTAATAGTAAATTTTGCTGCTGCGATCTGGTAGATCTGATTGGGTTAGGCCGCTGCAACATATCAGAGAGGTAATTGGGCCCTGTACCATTTAGAGATTTGTACACCAGCAGCAATACTTTAAAGTCAATTCTGTAGCTTACTGGAAGCCAGTGAAGGGACCTTAGAATTGGAGTAATGTGCTCTGTTCTTTTTGTTCGTGAAAGGACAAGAAAAATTTCTTATTTTGTGGGCAAGTGGTTAATGGATCCAGTTACGGTAGAATCTGCCTTTAGTGTACATTTGTTGAGTGTACGTAACTTATTATTGTATACGTTTGTTTACATGGAGTACATTGTAGCTAATGTGTGTTTGTGTAATACAGTGGTGCTTGAAAGTTTGTGAACCCTTTAGAATTGTCTATATTTCTGCATAAATATGACCTACAACATCATCAGATTTTCACACAAGTCCTAAAAGTAGATAAAGAGAACCCAGTTAAACAAATGAGACCAAAATATTATACTTGGTCATTTATTTATTTATTGAGGAAAATGATCCAATATTACATATCTGTGAGTGGCAAAAGTATGTGAACCTCTAGGATTAGCAGTTAATTTGAAGGTGAAATTAGAGTCAGGTGTTTTCAATCAATGGGATGACAATCAGGTGTGAGTGGGCACCCTGTTTTATTTAAAGAACAGGGATCTATCAAAGTCTGATCTTCACAACACATGTTTGTGGAAGTGTATCATGGCATGAACAAAGGAGATTTCTGAGGACCTCAGAAAAAGCGTTGTTGATGCTCATCAGGCTGGAAAAGGTTACAAAACCATCTCTAAAGAGTTTGGACTCCACCAATCCACAGTCAGACAGATTGTGTACAAATGGAGGAAATTCAAGACCATTGTCACCCTCCCCAGGAGTGGTCAACCAACAAAGATCACTCCAAGAGCAAGGCGTGTAATAGTTAGTTTTTTGTTTCTTTTTTATCAGACATCTAGTTTTTGGGTTTTTTTACCCGACATGTTTCGACGTACGACTGTCGTCTTCCTCAGAGTGTCACCGGATGTTATTGGTGACGCATCTTTTATCAGCTGATGTTTCCGAAGGCGTGGCCTTCCTGTCTGGATTGACAGGTCGGTCACGCCTTCTACTGTCAGTTCGTCCCCTGCAAGATGGCACTCCAGGTATGGGAGAGCATGTATGCTCCCTCATCTCGGTTGATGGTCCTCGGGCTTCGCTTACGGATCTCCATGGCCTCCCTGATCCAGCGCTGATGTTTATTATCTTCTGTGCGGATGACTCTGGCATTCCCCCAGTCCATAATATGATTTTCTCTTTTGCAATGATCTGTTATGGCTGACTTATAATTTTCCTGTTGTGCCTTTTCTTTTATTGTTCGGGTTTGTCTTATAGCTGTCTCCTTTTCGCACTCTTTATGTTCATTTTTTCTTGTGTTGAAACTCCTTCCTGTCTCCCCAATGTAAGTTTGATTGCATAATTGGCATGGAATCTCATATATGGTGTTGCATCTGTTGTCCGGATGTATTCTGTCTTTGGGATGAACCAGGATCTGACGGAGTGTTGTGTATGGTTTGACAGGTGTGTTAATGTTGTGTTTCCTCATTGCTCTTTGAATGCGTTCAGTTATTCCCCTGATGTATGGTAATGTCACTACTCCCCTGTGTTCTTGTTTGTTAGTTTGTTTTTTCTCTTTCTTCTGTGTTTTGTTGTTCTTAACCTGTTCCACCCCTTTGGATATTGCCCATTGTGGATATTGACATGCCTTCAGTGCGTGTTGTATATGTTGTTCCTCCTGTTCTTTGTCCTGTGGATAAAGTCCAGTTTAAATATTGGTCAGTGTGTGTGGGTTTTCTGTGTACTTTTATTTTGATGTCCCCATCTTCTGTGTGATGTATTTTTAAATCCAAAAATGCTATTGACTGCTCCGTTTCCTCTTCATGTGTGAATTTTATATTACCGGTATTATCTATGGTGTTGAGATGGTCGGTGAGTTGTTGAGTGTGTCCCCTCTTAACTTTTTCTAGTATGTCATCCACGTAACGTTTCCAGAGTGTTGGTCTGTATTCCGCTGGTATTGTAGTGAGTGCTTTCTGCTCCAGATCTTCCATGAAAAAGCCGCACATGATGGCTGATAGTGGGTCTCCCATGGCAAACCCTTCCTTTTGTCTGTAAATTGTGTTCCTGAACTGAAAGTATGTGGATGTGGCGATGAATTGAAGGAGCTGAGTGATGTCTTGTACAGTGAGGTTTGTGCGTTTCTTGAGCGTCCTGTCTGTTTTTAATTTTTCTTGTACTATCTGTATGGTGGCTTCCGTGGGTGTTGTGGTGAAAAGAGATATGACGTCGTGTGATATGAAAACTTCGTCTTGCTGCATTTTGATGTTTCAACACAAGAAAAAATGAACATAAGAAAGAGTGCGAAAAGGAGACAGCTATAAGACAAACCCGAACAATAAAAGAAAAGGCACAACAGGAAAATTATAAGTCAGCCATAACAGATCATTGCAAAAGAGAAAATCATATTATGGACTGGGGGAATGCCAGAGTCATCCGCACAGAAGATAATAAACATCAGCGCTGGATCAGGGAGGCCATAGAGATCCGTAAGCGAAGCCTGAGGACCATCAACCGAGATGAGTGAGCATACATGCTCTCCCATACCTGGAGTGCCATCTTGCAGGGGACGAACTGACAGAAGAAGGCGTGACCGACCTGTCAATCCAGACAGGAAGGCCACGCCTTCGGAAACATCAGCTGATAAAAGATGCGTCACCAATAACATCCGGTGACACTCTGAGGAAGACGACAGTCGTACGTCGAAACATGTCGGGTAAACAAACCCAATAACTAGATGTCTGATAAAAAAGAAACAAAAAACTAACTATATTTAATATAAGACATAATGAACGTAATCGAAAGAAAAAAAAAGAAAGGTGTGTAATAGTCAACGAGGTCACAAAGGACCCCAGGGTAACTTCTAAGCAACTGAAGGCCTCTCTCACATTGGCTAATGTTAATGTTCATGAGTCCACCATCAGGAGAACACTGAACAACAATGGTGTGCATGGCAGGGTTGCAAGGAGAAAGCCACTGCTCTCCAAAAAGAACATTGCTGCTCATCTGCAGTTTGCTAAAGATCACGTGGACAAGCCAGAAGGCTATTGGAAAAATGTTTTGTGGACGGATGAGACCAAACTAGAACTTTTTGGTTTAAATGAGAAGCGTTATGTTTGGAGAAAGGAAAACACTGCATTCCAGCATAAGAACCTTATCCCATCTGTGAAACATGGTGGTGGTAGTATCATGGTTTGGGCCTGTTTTGCTGCATCTGGGCCAGGACAGCTTGCCATCATTGATGGAACAATGAATTCTGAATTATACCAGCAAATTCTAAAGGAAAATGTCAGGACATCTGTCCATGAGCTGAATCTCAAGAGAAGGTGGGTCATGCAGCAAGACAACGACCCTAAGCGCACAAGTCGTTCTACCAAAGAATGGTTAAAGAAGAATAAAGTTAATGTTTTGGAATGGCCAAGTCAAAGTCCTGACCTTAATCCAATTGAAATGTTGTGGAAGGACCTGAAGCGAGCAGTTCATGTGAGGAAACCCACCAACATCCCAGAGTTGAAGCTGTTCTGTACGGAGCAACGGGCTAAAATTCCTCCAAGCCGGTGTGCAGGACTGATCAACAGTTACCGCAAATGTTTAGTTGCAGTTATTGCTGCACAAGGGGGTCACACCAGATACTGAAAGCAAAGGTTCGCATACTTTTGCCACTCACAGATATGTAATATTGGATCGTTTTCCTCAATAAATAAATGACCAAGTATAATATTTTTGTCTCATTTGTTTAACTGGGTTCTCTTTATCTACTTTTAGGACTTGTGTGAAAATCTGATGTTGTTTTAGGTCATATTTATGCAGAAATATAGAAAATTCTAAAGGGTTCACAAACTTTCAAGCACCACTGTAAGTCTCGTTGCTAACAGTCAGTGTGTGTGATCATGTCCATCGTGTTCCTCTCAGCGTCGGCCTGTGAGCTCCGACTCCTCAGACCCGAGTCGAGTCCCCCACAGTGCCGTTCAGGACATCGAGGATGAGGACCTGACGCTGAAGTACGGCGCCAAACACGTCATCATGCTCTTCATCCCCGTCACGCTGTGCATGGTGGTCGTCGTGGCGACCATTAAATCCGTCAGCTTCTACACGGAGAAAAACGGCCAGCGCCTGTATGTCTCGTATCGTTAAATATCTGCATGCTAGTTGATATTTCCATACACACATTTTTTTTTTCCTTTCAAGGTTCTACACGCCTTTCCCAGAGGACCCGAACACCGTCGGCGAGAGGTTGCTGTCGTCGTTCCTCAACACCCTCGTGATGATCAGCGTGATCGTAGTCATGACCATCTTCCTGGTGCTGCTCTATAAGTATCGCTGCTATAAGGTGAAGCTCCGCCTCTCAAACTTGCTAATCGCTCGAGCGCCATTCGTCGATTTAATATTTAAACTATCGACGTTCTTCTCTTTAACAACAACCCAGATGTACGATCGACGCTCACAGCGTTCATGTTCTCCCTCGTTTGCACCTGTTTGTTTTACCGGAATGTTCTAAAGCCTGGGACAAACAGTAACGCTCTCAATAGGGCGGGGCGAGATGATGAAATAATATCATTATTCTATTCATATCATGCTTAAAAAACGCAAGTAAAGATCCCACTACCACCATCGTGTCATCATTAGTTATTTTTTATTTTATACACTCACCGGCCACTTTAATAGGAACTTGTTGTTGTTCTTGGCTGTTCGTGGAACCCAGTGTGGTGTTCTGCTGTTGCTTTTCTGCTCACCACGGTTGTAAAGAGTGATGATATGAGTGACTATATCCTTCCTGGCAGCTCGAACCACAAATCTGTCCATTTTCCCCGGACGCTCTGTTCTCAATAAGTCGTTTGTTTCCACCTACAGAACTCTTACTCACTCGACTCCTACCCCTTTTCCACCAAATCAGTTCCAGGGCTGGTTCGGGGCCAGTGCTGCTGCTGGGTCACAACTCGTTCAACTTGCGAGCCAGCTGAGAACCGGTTTGCTTTTCCATAGCTCGCAGTGCTAAGGGAAGCCACGTCATTACGTCGCTGTATACGTCAGTTACGTCGCTACGTTTGCATAAACCTTGGCGTGAATATCGAAGCAAAAACAACACGGAGAAGAAGAAGCAACAACAATAATAATAATGGCTGACTTCGCGTTTGTACAGCTGCTGCTTCTCGTCGCTTAAAAATGCCGATCTTTCTCGGTCTTGTTATTGTTGTTGGTCTTAACAACTCCGCCCCTCCGCTGACGTAAGCGGTTCTTTCCTCTGGCCCAGCAGAGAGTTGGTGCTAGCCTGGAACCGGTTTTTCTGGCCCCAGAGCCAGATCTTTGTCAGTGGAAACAGAAAACCCGGTTCCAAACTAAGCACTGGCCCCGAACCAGCCCTGGAACTGCTTTGGTGGAAAAGGGGCATCATCAGTGTTTTTTTTTGTTTTTGTTTTTTTTTGTTTGTTGCACCATTCTGCGTAAACTCTAGAGCAGTGGTCTCCTAGCCTGGGTCCGCCCATCCTAAGCGTGACGCAACACGAGGGCCTGTTGCGAGCTTAGTCTGGCCAGGCAAGCTATCTACAGCTCTTCCAAGCTCCCGAAAAATCGGGAACCAATCAACTTTGAGCATCTCCAACGGCCCTGGGTAGAGGCGTGTTCAAGGCAGTGACGTAGTAGAACTGCGACCGGAAGCCATAGATTGTTTACAGAATCTATGCCGGAAGCGCTTCATTCACGCTTCCGCATCTATTACGCATAGATGCTGTATTGAAAGCATTCAACGGGAAGTTCTCATTGAAAACGGAGCAAAGAGCAGCCCTGGAGGTATTTATTGAAAGGAAGGACGTTTTCGCCTTGCTCCCGACCGGCTTCGGTAAGAGTTTAATCTACCAGTTAGCCCCGTCGCGTCACATACGTCAGAGGAAAGAGTGATGTGATTGGTTTAAGCTTCGTCACAGCCTTTTCTGGCTTCGACCAGTAGCAAACTGAGGCATTTCAGGGAGGCGGGTCAACCACGGGCTCTGGGAAACGGTTGGGCTTAATATCTTGGCCAGACCAATAGCTCGGAGAGCTTTGAAGTCGCGTTAGCCAGGCTAGTGGTCTCCAACATTTTTAAGCCCAAGATCCCTGACGTCCACCTTGGTGATACACTACTGTTCAAAAGTTTGGGGTCACTTTGAAATGTCCTTATTTTTGAAAGAAAAGCACTGTTCTTTTCAATGAAGATCACTTTAAACTAATCAGAAATCCACTCTATACATTGCTAATGTGGTAAATGACTATTCTAGCTGCAAATGTCTGGTTTTTGGTGCAATATCTCCATAGGTGTATAGAGGCCCATTTCCAGCAACTCTCACTCCAGTGTTCTAATGGTACAATGTGTTTGCTCATTGCCTCAGAAGGCTAATGGATGATTAGAAAACCCTTGTACAATCATGTTAGCACAGCTGAAAACAGTTGAGCTCTTTAGAGAAGCTATAAAACTGACCTTCCTTTGAGCAGATTGAGTTTCTGGAGCATCACATTTGTGGGGTCGATTAAATGCTCAAAATGGCCAGAAAGATGTCTCGACTATATTTTCTATTCATTTTACAACTGATGGTGGTGAATAAAAGTGTGACTTTTCATGGAAAACACAAAATTGTCTGGGTAACCCCAAACTTTTGAACGGTAGTGTAGGCAAGATTGAAGCGCTGAAAGAAAAAGACAGCCCAGATTGCAGATTGCACTCATTAAGGTAATTGTATTTGAATTCCACGGAATGCTTTGGTCCGACGTTCATATTAACGCAACCAAGAAAACACTGTAACTAACATAACATATCAAACTGGCCATAGCTGTCTTCTACAACACATCAGCTTCAATTCGAAGTTTAATTATTCATTTCAACACAAAAAGTAAAGGCATGCGACCTCTTTTTCCACTTGTATGAGGACAGTATTTTGTTTATGGTCGACAAACAGATCATATCAAGTGTTCTGCTTATCCACTGAAGTCACAATAATATCAGCATTTTAGAAAATAGAACCGTAACTGTGTGTGTTAACAAAACTTTCAGTCCGTGTGAATAAGCTCAGTGCAGTTACGTCCCATCTTATGCAGCATCGCTTTTCACATTGCTATCAGATGTCAAAACTATCATGTTATCATGGATGCAAACGGCGTGCCTTTTGGCGGATGCCGCCTTTTTCACGGCTGTCCGGGGGACTTGTGTGAATCGTGCAGATCCGATGAGTTTTTTTTTTTTTTTTTTTTTTTGGGGGGGCGTTGGACTGTCTGATTATAATCAGGGCTTTGAACCAGAATTTTTTTCCTATTGGTTCATTCCGAACAGAAACGGAATTTTAACATTTCCGGTTTTGGGTTCCACCATTAAATAGACGTTCCCGAACCGGTTAGAACAAAAAAATTTCGTTCCCGGAACGGTTAATTACGTTCCCTGTCAGCTGTTTAACAAATGGCGATAAAATTATGTCTCTGTCTCATCCAGCTTAAGCCAAATGTAGGCTAATTCTATTACAACCTTCATTAAATAAGACAAGAAATAATTCAAAACAATTATTATTTCAAATGTTGGCGATTTGGATTCTCAGTACGTCTTCCCATCTACACAAACAGGAAAAGTGCCAAAAATGAAAGCTAATTCGTTTAGTATGTTACCAAAGGCTAGTCAGGCCCTATGCATTGATGGGCTAACAGAGGTTACTCTTCAGAAACCTTTTATTTTTGTTCCGCGTCTTTCTCAGTTTTGTTTGACGTAATTTATTTTGGTTGCGATTCCAGCTTTCTCGTTTGCGCTCCCTGACTTTTTGCTCGCAGTTTTGGCACAAACTTCACGTGAGGGGGCGTTGTGGCTCAGGTGGATAAGGCGCCATACCATAAATCCAGGGACCCGGGTTTGATTCCGACCCGAGGTCGTTTCCCGATCCCTCCCCGTCTCTCTCTCCCGCTCATTTCCTGTCTCTGCACTGTCCTATCCAATAAAGGTGAAAAAAGCCCCAAAAAATATCTTAAAAAAAAAATTTCACATGTGGGTGGGCTGTCCAGGAATGCATTCCCACTGGGTAACTTGTGTTTGACTGACAGCTACGCTCAGCGATTCCCCCGGAGGCTGTTGCGGCCATTCCCTACTCGGATTCTGGCGGACTGTTTGACGAGTGACCGATCCATTGACGGTAAACAAGGATCGAGTGGACTTGTGCACTACTGCAGCACATACAACACATTTGTCCCGCACTTACACTTTGTTGAATTAATTCAGTATCATAGTCGCCACTGAAGTCCACTCGATCCTTGTTTACCGTCAATGGATCGCTCACTCGTCAAACAGTCCGCCAGAATCCGAGTAGGGAATGGCTGAGCGGAGCTGTCAGTCAAACACAAGTTAGCCAATGGGAATGCATTCCTGGACAGCCCGCCCACACGTCAAGTTTGTGCCAAAACCGCAAGCAAAAAGTCAGGGAGCGCAAACGAGAAAGCTGGAATCGCAACCAAAATAAATTACGTCAAACAAAACTGAGAAAGACGCGGAACAAAAATAAAAGCTTTCTGAAGAGTAATAGACTGATATTTTGCACGATTACACGAATAATTTGTTTGCCAGTCTAAAAAAATTGACTTTTTTTTTTGATTTGCCGTTTTTGTTTGATATTTCAAAAGTATTGTATGAACATTTTGGCACAAAATTGATTCCATACATGTCAACCCCAATAGGCAGAGCAAACACCTGCTGAAATTTCGCTGGTATCTGTTCTACATCAATGGTCAGGAATGGGTTTGAGACGAATGCGGCAACATCTTCCATGACGTCTAATTCACCAAAACGCCGACTGAACTCTGCTGCCACTTTGTCTAGGTGAAAAGCGTCCTTGTCACTGATGACCTGTGGCATTTTCTCCAGGTTGGGAAAGTGTGTCAGCCTCCCGTTCTTCAGATGTGCGTTCCAAACGTCGAGCTTGGCCTTGAACGCGTCCACTGCGCTTATCATGTGGGGCAGGTCTCGGTCTTTGCCCTGGAGCTCGTCGTTCGGTTTTGCCGTCAGGTCTGTCAGAAACCCCAGGTCCAGCAGCCACTGATCATCTGACAGCTCCTCGTCTCCAGAAAAGTCTTTATCTCAGGCAGCAAATTAACAAATCGCTGCAGCGCTTCGCCGCAACTCAACCACCGGACATCAGCGTGGAGGAGTAGGTCTCCGTACGCGGCATCGAGCTCATCCAGTAACGCCTTGAATAAGCGCTGCTGAAGCGCTTTTGCTCGAATCGAGTTTGACCACCAGAGTCATAACATGAGAAAAGTTCACGACCTTGCCTGCCAAGCCCTGCTGGTGAATGACACAGTGGTAATTCACGAAGTCAGGAAAATCACGGTCATTACGGCACAGCGCGATAAATCCAGCGCGCATCAGTAGTAATTGCCACCAGTTTGTGAATGGGGATGTCATTTTTTAAACTCGTTGTAAATATCCTCACCTCTCGTTCTCTCCTTTACGTGCAAAAGAGCGAGGAGATCCTCTTTTGTTGTAGAGTCCGGGAACGCCATCCTGACAAACACAACAAGCTGAGCTGTGTCCATTACGTCCAGGGATTCGTCAAACTGTAGTGAAAAATATTCAGTGCGACACGTCTTTTAGCAATTGTCGATCCACGTCCCCAGACATTTCCTCGACCCTCCTCGCCACTGTCTCGGGGCCAAGCTGAACACTGCGGCGCGCGGTTTTGATGTCGTCTTTGTTTTTGAAGCCGTTGAAAACCGTCCCTGCAGTGACGGCCATCGCCTCCTTGAATAAATCGCCATCTGTAAAAGGCTTCTCGTGTTTAGCCAAAAGGTGACTTATACGAAATTAAGCTTCAGTCGCAGCCTTATTTTGAGCAGCAGGTTTTGTGAAAAGCGACTGCTGGGCCTTCAGCCCCGCTTTCAGCTCAGCAACTTTCTTAGCGCGGATTGCGCTCTTGGCGGGGAAGCTGTCTTTGAATTTGTCATGGTTGGTGTTGTGGTGCCGCTCCAGATTCCCTCTTTTAGACAGCGCTAGAGTTTGGTGGCACAGCATACACACACACACACACACACAAAGCTGTCTTTCACCATGGTGAAAAGAAATTCCTCTTCCCATTCTGGATGAAAATGATGTGTTTTCGACTTCTTTCTTGGAGCCTCCGCCATGCTAGCTGACAACATTGTAGTCTATCGGCGATCACCCGCTAGAGCCGTATATTGTCATTTTGCGACAGTTAATGTGCCGGTATCCTTCTTTGAGCGTATTGGTCAATTTAATGCAGCCTGTAACACTGAAAAAACACAAGGACTGGATCGAGAGAGAAAGAGAGGCGCTTGAAGAACTGAACATTAATCAACCATAACGTATTTATTTTTCTATTATTTTCGGGATCTACAGGGAATGTTTCAAAGATCGACCAGTCGATCGCGATCGACGGGTTGGCGACCACTACTGTAGAGATTATTTGTTGTGTGTGTGAACCCCAGGAGGAGATCAGCAGTTTCTGAAATACTCAAACCAACACCCATGCCACAGTGAAATGAAAGTCACACCTCACTATAGGGGTGATCACGCGGCACATATTTGCATAGATGCTGCACCGATGTATTTTGTTGCGATATCTCTTACACCGGTGTAGTTTTTGCGACCGTGCTATACGATAGTAATAATGCAGAAATGAAATAATGCGCATGCGTGAAAATGTACTTCCTTTTCCCGGTTGTCATGGCATCACCAAGCGCCGGGAAAACAACGTGGATGAAGACACCAGTGTTGCCAGATACTGCTGACGTTTTCCAGCCCAAAATATGTTCAAATCCGCCAAAATGCACTTAAAACCGCCCAATCTGGCAACACTGGAAGACATGCAGTTCTGTTGTTGTTGATATTCGCCATTTTGGAAGCGCAAAATACCAGGATGCAAATTATGCAATGCTCGTATGTAATCAACTCTCCTCACGCGTAGCGAGTCTACCCCTGTAGCGTTCAGACGTCCCATTTTATATCGGTGCTGCCCCGCAAACTAGCATTTACTCCGGAGTAAATTTCTTAAACCACCTCCCGAGCAGGGTTAGATTTGCACCGGTTTAAGCAGCTTTCAGGGGCGACACCGGTATAACTTTGTACCGTGTGAACGCTCTACCGGGGCGGCCCCGGTGCTACACCGGAGTAAAAGTTGCCGTGTGAACACCCCTTATGAGATCACAATTTTTCCCCATCCGGATGTTTGAACATTGTGAACATTAACCGAAGCTCTTGATTTGGAGCTGTGTGATGTGTTCCTAATAAAGTGGCCAGTGAATATATATATATATATATATATATTGCAGTTATTTCAATAGCACTTTTAATAACATACATTCTCACAAAGCAGATTTACAGAAATATATAAGTTTTAAATCTATAAATTGATCCCAAATGAGCGAGCCAGAGGCGACAGTGGCAAGGAAAAACTCCCCGAGACATCATGAGGAAGAAAACTTAAGAGGAATCAGACTCAAAAGTGAATCCATCTTCATCTGGGTGATGACTGGAAATATTTAACAGTTATTCCACGAAATCGAGTCGTACGTGAGCTGATAGCCGACAAGACGCGTAGCATCGAGATTGAGTGGAATAACTGTTTTATTCTCTGCACATTCACCGGATTTTGAGAAATGGAGCATTTTTATTTTTTACAAATTCGATAAATAAAAACTTTATACAAAACGTCCGACAAAATAATTTCTGCTGAGAATGTAAACAAACCGGCGAAATGACAGGAGCAATTTGTGAAAATGCAATAATAATAATAATAATAATAATAATAATAATAATTCTTGAAAAATAATTTGGAAAAAAAAGATACGTTCTTAGCATCAAATACTTTTATTTCAGATTTTGTTGCTTTTATTTTTTTATTTTTTGGGGTTTTGTTTTCGAGTAGAGTTTTTATTTCGTCCTCGGTTGGTTCAGCAACAAGCTCCGCCATTTTGTTTTTCTCTACTCACGGTATACGAGCTGATATCCTAGTGGTAGAGTAGCCAATCAGAGCGCACGATTGCTCATATCCAGTGAATGTGGAGAGAATTATTGCTCTTTATATTTAACTGTGTAGTATATCGTCAAGAGGAACTTATGAACATGAGCTTCCGAGTCCTTTCTGAATTGATTATAGTTTTTAAACTTGAATTCTATTGTTTAAAAAAATCATATTAATTAAAGAAATTAATTTGTGTAAGCATGAAGTACGTCATCAAACAGTTTTGAGAATTATAATATTTATGTATCGGTAACATCATCCAGGAGAACTGAAGTCATTTTTAAACTCGCTTTATTTCTTAATTAATGTGTTATTCAATTACGTTTTCGGTTTTAGTAACCTTATATCGTGACTCGTATTGGCAACTAATTGCAGTTAAATATGATACTTATCGGCCTATTCGGTTGTTAGCCGTGTTGAATTTAGTCCATTTGGTCCACGGCAGGCGTCGCTTATCCGCGCGATCTTCACGAGACTTGTGCGAGACTTCAAAACGTGAAGAAGTGTCAGCCAGGTGTCAGGGCCGCCATTTTGAAAACTGTTTTCCAAACGAAGTATTGCACAAAAACGAGTTTAAATGACGATTACTGCCTACTTTTTTCAAACTTTCCTGATCGCTATCAAAACAAACAAAACTTCTGGCTTGATTACATCAGCATTCGAAAGAAGGCGCGCGCGTCTTTTGACGACGTTGGCAGATGTTGGTGACTTTGAACCCTCTTTCAAAGAAGAAAGTATTCAGGCTTGATTTAAAAAAAAAAAAGAAGTGAAAGCTGCAGGTGCTTTGTATTGATTAATGTGGGAAATGCGCTCAGTATAATATGGATTTATCACAAAAACACACGCATGGATTTATTATTTTGAACGAAAACCCACCAGCCGACTGATCTGGCACGTTTTAATTGTGTGACAGTAATGGCGTAAATACCAGCGTGACGGAGTAGTGTCTGATAAGAGTTTTATCATTTTACCAATGAGCTCACTGTATAGTCCTCTATACAGTAATTCCCTATATAGGGAGTAGGGAGTAGTGAACGAGTGAGGGATTTCGGACACAGGGTTTGATTTCCGCTGTACGTTTTACTTCCGTCCTACGATGTCTCGCACAGGTCTTAACGAATCTCGTTTACGGCCGTTGCTTTGACATATGGACTGATATATTACAGAGCATATTTCAAACACTCATAACTCACTATAGCAGCAACAAAATAGCGATCAGAAATGCATTCCTATATTTAATAAAATGAGAGAAATAGAATTTTGATGATGATAACTTTGCCTTCAGTTCCCCTTTAATACCGTACACACTAGGAGAACATGTGAAGCTCCGCCCAGACAGAAAGAAAGATCGCTGTTTTTTCGCAGCTGTTCAGAATAATGAAAATAAACCCTATGATGAATCGCACCACTCTGTTGACTGTGTAGTTAGAAGCTCGCTTTAGTGCAGTACTGATGAACAGTCCAGCACTTATCAGACCTCATGAGCTCAGATTATATGTGCCGTCTCTATCACTGTAATCACGCTGGTGTGTGTGTGTGTGTGTGTGTGTGTGTGTGTTTTTTGCCAGTTTATCCACGGCTGGCTGATGCTCTCCTCCCTGATGCTGCTCTTCTGGTTCAGTTACATGTATCTGGAGTAAGTCACACCATTTCCCCAGGCAGTGTCTGTTACACGATCTCGCTGATGACCCCTGCTAGCTTTTCCTTCCTTCCTTCTTTCTTTCATCCTGCTTTGAGTTGGGATTCGGAAAGACAACATGATCCCATGCAGTATTTCCTGATATCAGCTCTTCACGGTGTCCACAGTGTGCATCAGCGTTGTAGTCGAGTCACTAAACCTCGAGTCCCCAGTGTTCAAGTCTGAGTCATTAAAGAAAATTTCGAGTCAAGTCCGAGAACAAGATTCCAGTCGCACCATGTGACGGTGTTTGTTGCTGCGTTTATGTGAAAGCGTCTCTGCTACTGTGTCGGACTAACGTTCATTGCTCAACAAGCCCCGCCCACTATCAGCAGAGCAAATAACATGAGAGAGGGTTAACACTAGCTAGTTCATCGCTCAGAAAGCCCCGCCCACTATCAACAGAGCAAATAACATGAGGGTTAACACTAGCTAGTTCAACACTCAGCAAGCCCCGCCCACTATCAGCAGGGCAAATAACATGAGAGAGGGTTAACACTAGCTAGTTCAACACTCAGCAAGCCCCGCCCACTATCAGCAGGGCAAATAACATGAGAGAGGGTTAACACTAGCTAGTTCAACACTCAGCAAGCCCCGCCCAGTATCAGCAGGGCAAATAACATGAGACAGGGTTAACACTAGCTAGTTCATCGCTCAGCAAGTCCCGCCCATTATCAGCAGGGCAAATAACATGAGACCAGGTTAACCCTAGCTAAGTCAGCACTCAACAAGCCCCACCCACTATCAGCAGGGCAAATAACATGAGACAGGGTTAACACTAGCTAGTTCAACACTCAGCAAGCCCCGCCCACTATCAGCAGGGCAAATAACATGAGAGAGGGTTAACACTAGCTAGTTTATCGCTCAGCAAGCCCCGCCCACTATCAGCAGGGCAAATAACATGAGACAGGGATAACTCTAGCTAATTCATCGCTCAGCAAGCCCCGCCCACTATCAACAGAGCAAATAACATGAGACCGGGTTAACACTAGCTAGTTCATTGCTCAGCAAGCCCCGCCCACTATCAACAGAGCAAATAACATGAGACCAGGTTAACCCTAGCTAAGTCATTACTCAACAAGCCCCGCCCACTATCAGCAGGGCAAATAACATGAGACAGGGTTAACACTAGCTAGTTTATCGCTCAGCAAGCCCCGCCCACTATCAGCAGGGCAAATAACATGAGACAGGGATAACTCTAGCTAGTTCATCGCTCAGCAAGCCCCGCCCACTATCAACAGAGCAAATTACATGAGAGAGGGTTAACACTAGCTAGTTCAACACTCAGCAAGCCCCGCCCACTATCAGCAGGGCAAATAACATGAGAGAGGGTTAACACTAGATAGTTTATTGCTCAGCAAGCCCCACCCACTATCAGCAGGGCAAATAACATGAGAGAGGGTTAACTCTAGCTAGTTCATCGCTCAGCAAGTCCCGCCCACTATCAGCAGGGCAAATAACATGAGAGAGGGTTAACACTAGCTAGTTTATCGCTCAGCAAGCCCCGCCCACTATCAACAGAGCAAATAACATGAGAGACGGTTAACATTAGCTAGTTCATCGCTCAGCAAGCCCCGCCCACTATCAACAGAGCAATGACCATAGCGTGTCTGTCACTTCCTTCTCTGGGTGGAGTCTTGCCAATTGACGATTGAAGTTCGAGGTCGTCCCCGTCGTCTCCTCGATAGTTCTTCTACGTATGGAACACACAGCAGTGCAGTTTTTCCCCACTGCACGAGAAGTCTGTAGAAGCAAAGCGGACAATCCTAGCGGCGTTCTCTCCAGGAGTTTTAGTGCCGTTAATGTTAGCTTGTTCCTAAACATGACGTATGAACAGGTGAATGTGCTTTCTCTTGCACAAAATTAGTATGTTTTGGCATGTTACAAAAAATAAAGAAAAAAATCAGAGTTCTCGTCTCCAGTTTACGAGTCCGAATGCAGTCAATGCATGAGTCAAGTCACGAGTCCTTAAAATTAGGGCATGAGTCGGACTCGAGTACGACAAACCTGGTGTGTCATATCTTCCGTGTTCATGCTGCGTGTTTGCCTTGAGACCATATTCACAAATTTGTCTGTATATTCTGATCTTAGATCTGCTCTGTAATTTGTCAAAAAAGAAAAAAATCTCATAAGCGCAGAGTCAGCCTCTTTGGGTTAAAGGTGCAGTTTGTAAAGTTAAAAACGGTTACTAATCCTGGAATCATGTTTCAAAGAAAATGTAGCAAAACTGTGATACTCAGATTCATGACAAGGCAGATTTGAGAAGTTTCTTCATCATAAGATTTGGTTTGCATTTTTTCTGGCCCGGAAATAAGCTCCACCCTGTCGTAGAAACAGAGCTGCTACTTTTTTTCTTCCAAAAATGTAACTCTGAAGACATGTAGCTGTAACGTAGAGGCTCGCTGATTGTAGATGCAGTTCACTTTACAGCCTACAGAGTGCGCCAGTAATTACACACTGCCCCTTTAAAGTGTTGTATCTCAGCCAGGTTTTCTAAACAGCAGACTCCTGCTGCTCCACGTGTCCTACCACCGATCATAGCTTTTCCCGTCCGTCCACAGGGAGGTGTTCAGGACGTACAACGTGGCGATGGATTACCCAACAGTGGCCATGATTATCTGGAACTTCGGAGCAGTAGGGATGATCTGTATCCACTGGAAAGGGCCTCTGCAGCTGCAGCAGGCCTACCTCATCATGGTCAGCGCCCTCATGGCACTCATCTTCATCAAATACCTGCCCGAGTGGACCGCCTGGGTCATCCTGGCCGGCATCTCGATCTACGGTGAGGATGTGAGGGTTCACGCCACTCGAGGACTCGATACGATAGTTTATTAACAACAAAGGAAAGGGGGGAAATGAACAGAATCCTATAGGTTTATTTTAGATTAATTTTCAGCGCAGGTCGTTGCTGAATTCTCAATTCTGATTGGTCACATACATAGTGTTGGTGTTGATTAATTTTCTATTACACCTGCATGTCATACTTTAGTTGCTATAGCAACAGAGACTTGTACGGCGAAGGCTGCAGGTCTAATAGTAAACAGATTTTTTAAAAATGTCCTGTTATTAAACAAAGAAACGTAGACTCTGATACGGTGAGGTTTTCTGTAAGGACGTGTTTATTTAACGAACTTCAGGACTTCGACAAACTGCTCTTTTTTTTTTTTTTTTTTTTAATCCTGTTAACTTCACGAGAGAAAAAAAACAGAAGGAACGACTCTTTATAGCTGCTGTAACGGACATGAGGACGGGAACTTGTTTTGCGCACATTAGATGTAACTATAGATGGATAAAAAGTACCACATGTTGTAATATCATGAATAAACATCATCAGAAAGGGTATGTGGTGTAAGACGAATGAAACTTCCTTTTTTAAAAAAAATAATTTCAATTTAATCACACCACCCGGTGACTGACTGACTGTTTTCCTGTAACAGCACAACACGGAGGGGTTTATTCCCTTCATGAGCTCGTCTGTTCGTCAGGCCGATGAGCTGTTGCCATGGCGACGACGGTTCAGTTAAATCGCAGAGATGCCTACTAGTACGGATTGGCCGTATTTTGTACGGAAAAGTTACGTAAACACGATGTTACGGCAAACAGTGTTATTCTGTACGGAATTATTATAAAGTCTTAAAAAATTCCAGTGAGTTGTTTTTAAATGTCCAAGCGACTTTTTCAATCCATGTGCGATTCACGGCTATTTATTTTTACGACAACCGCACGTGCTGTGTGTGACATGCGCAGATTCCGCACATTTGCTCGCGCTATTTTCACAGGTCTCAGGTGTTCCTCCCACGATATACGGTAGAATGGCCGTGCATTACACCCAGTCAAAAGGGCAATGGATATGCGCACTGCAAACTGTGTAGAACTGACGTTAACATCACTCGTGGTGGTCGCGATGACTGCACGCGGCATGTCAACTCCAAAAAACATATGGAGTATGCTGAAATGGCGAGTCAGGCGGAAAGTAAATCTGGGGGTATCCAGCAGTTTTTTACGAAATCTGTGGATGAAAAGACACGGAACGTGACGCGCGCTGAAGCGGTGATGGTTGACCTGTGCTTGGAGTTGAACTTGCCGATTAGTGCCATGAAATGTGAGTTAAACTTATTCAGTTTCTTTTTACATGTCTGATTTTTATTCACTGAAATATCAAACACTGGCTGCACTTCTTTAATTCAAAGTCTTTTCAGTGCTGCAAGTACAAATGTACATGTAGTCTGATCAAAAACAGAATTTTATGATTAGTGCTGTTGGGATTGTGGCAAAAAATGGATCATTCCACTGTTTTAAATACAATTATAAATGTCATTTTATTCAATGTCTCTTCTGAAGCATTATGCTGGAGTATTTATATATTGGGACATTCAGGCTACGTTCACACTGCAGGCTGAAGTGACTCAAATCCGATCTTTTCGCCCATATGTGACCTGTATCCGATCTTTTATTGACAATATGAACGACACAGATCCGATTTTTTTCAAATCCGACCCAGGCCGTTTGGATATGTGGTGCTAATTCCGATTCCTATCCGCTCTTTTCATATGCGACTTCAGTCTGAACCGCCAGGTCGCATTCATCCGACTTACACGTCATCAACAAGCCACAAACGTCACTATTCTGCGCTGAAGTAGGCGGCGGGTCTCTCAAAAAAAGTTACAACAACATGGCGCATAATCACGGGCGCAGATAGAGGGTGGGACTCGTCCCACCCAGATTTAAATTCACCTCGTTCGGCCCCCCCCACTTATAGGGAGGAAAAAACGTCTATGCTGTCTTTCTTTGCATAAGGCAAACCTCACGGAAAAATCAAAAGACTAATTACCATTCGGTTTATTGAGGTGCACAGCAGTGTATACATAGTTGCAACAACTCACATAAAACAAAGACTGATATTCGGTTGGTTGAGCTGCGCAGACTGCACAGGTTGCGAGCTCGAGCTTGGTTGCTATGGTAACCCACAACAAGTTTGACAGGCATATTGAGGTTGGTTTGCTGGCAGCTTTGTCCCCCCCAGTTCCAAAAACGTATCTGCGCCCCTGCGCATGACATCAATGCGAGGGACGCTTCGGGCTGTGAAGGTTCTGAATCTTCTCAATGGAAGGACGCAGAGGTTAGGGAGCTGATTTCCATTTGGGGGGGATGCAGCTATTCAAGCTAGATTGGATGGGTCATACCGCAACCGGGCGGTTTTACTTCCGTAAACAGTGGCCATGCTCACTGCGTTTGACGTCGTCGTATCCTGCAATGCGCATGCGGAACACTTTTAGGTTGCTTTTCGTTCATACTGAGGATCACATACCAGTCGCATATATTTGTTAATGTGAACGACCTCACAAAAAAATCGGATTTCACAAAAAAATTGGAATTGAGCATTAAGCCTTGCAGTGTGAACGTAGCGTAAGATAACAATGTCGGACTCTCTTTGGCATGAAATAAGAAATATTTTTTAAATTTTATTAGAATCCGTTAACAGGTAGAACATTTTGCCAGGCAATATAATATAATACTTTTGAGAAGTTACATTCAATACCAATGATTGGTAGTCAACCGTAATGTCTGCAAACAGGGAACACTATTGTATTTATAAAAATGTGATCTATTGTATGCTCGAGAAATTTGTTGAGTGGAAATTCAGTTGAGATGGCTGCTCGCGTTTTGTTTATTCAATTCACACAAAACAGTTCTTTTTAATAATTTAAATGTTAAACATATTGGTATATACACCTCTTATAATGAAATGCGCATAAATTAATGTTACTGAAAGTCATTCCAAAATACTGAAAAATGTTTTCAAGAATACTGAAATTCAAAATTTGGGGTAGGCATCTCTGCATCGTATCTCCTCTGTCAGTCCTCCACGGGTTTCCTTTCCGATTGTTTTTGTTTGAAAGAACTCATCACTCCGCACAAAACTTGGTCGTCATTTGCTAATGAGTTACTAATTAGGCCGAAATTAATTAACGAATTTTCCACTAGAATTTTTTTTTTTTTAAATTTCCTCTCCGATTTCTCATCTGATTTCAGTTCTGATCGATGTTTTGGGTCGATCGTCCCTCAAGGATCAAAATTTGGTCGTTTGTTTGTTGATTTTCCTGTGGTAAACAATTTGTTTACAATTCCAGTCAAATTGTATCTCCTCCCTCTTTCGGTTCTCCATGGATTTGAGTTCTGATTGTTTTATTTGAAAGAACTCGACCTTCTGGACAAAACTTGGTCGTTGTATTGTCAATTTTTTGCAAACAAATTAGTAATTAGCCCGACTTAACACATTTTCTTCTGACTAGAATTGTATCTCGTCTCTTCTTTATAATGCAAATTCCGTTCTGATCAGGGCGGTACGGTGGTGTAGTGGTTAGCACTGTCGCCTCACAGCAAGAAGGTCCGGGTTCGAGCCCCGTGGCCGGCGAGGGCCTTTCTGTGTGGAGTTTGCATGTTCTCCCCGTGTCCGCGTGGGTTTCCTCCGGGTGCTCCGGTTTCCCCCACAGTCCAAAGACATGCAGGTTAGGTTAACTGGTGACTCTAAATTGAGCGTAGGTGTGAATGTGAGTGTGAATGGTTGTCTGTGTCTATGTGTCAGCCCTGTGATGACCTGGCGACTTGTCCAGGGTGTACCCCGCCTTTCGCCCGTAGTCAGCTGGGATAGGCTCCAGCTTGCCTGCGACCCTGTAGAAGGATAAAGCGGCTACAGATGATGAGATGAGATGAGTTCTGATCAATGTCTTGGGTCGATCTTAGCTTGAGAAACAAAATGTAGTCCTTTGTTGATGTTCCTGTCGGACACAGTTAGTTATGGAGGTTGGTTCTCTCTCACATAGTCACATTTCAGTTCTGTTTGATGTTTTGGTCGTTATGGGTGTTTTGATGCCGGGCCAGATGAGCTCCTACGCCCTTGATGTTCTGGTGGTGGTGTTATTATCATGATCGATTTGTAGTCTTGTGACATTTTTATGATGTGTGTTTATATTTGGTGCAGATCTGGTGGCTGTTCTGAGCCCTAAAGGTCCCCTGAGGATGCTGGTGGAGACGGCGCAGGAGAGGAACGAGCCCATCTTCCCCGCACTCATCTATTCGTGTGAGTCGACACACTGACACACAACACGCTCGGCTCACAATCTAAACCAACAACAAATACCGATCTACATCGTCCAAATCGGCGTTTCTAGAACCGTGAACCTCGTACACATCACGTTTTAAACATTTAGTTTAGAGTATTTAAATAACCAGGTTCAAGACAATATTAATGAGTTTGAAGTGTTGAAGGATCAGGGATTGTTTTTTCTTTTTAAAAAAGCGTTCACATTTACAGGGGAACTGAAGTCATTTTTAAACTCGCTTTATTTCTTAATTAACGTGTTATTCAGTTACGTTTTCGGTTTTAGTAACCTTATATTATGACTCGTATTGGCAACTAATTGCAATTAAATATGATACTTATCGGCCTATTCGGTTTTTAGCCGTGTTGAATTTAGTCCGTTTGGTCCACGGCAGGCGTCGCTTATCCGTGCAATCTTCACAAGACTTGTGCGAGACTTCGAAATGTCAAGTGTCAGCCAGGTGTCAGTGCCGCCATTTTGAAAACTGTTTTCCAAACAAAGTATTGCACATAAACGAGTTTAAATGACGATTACTGCCGACTTTTTTCAAACTTTCCTGATTGCTGTCAAAACAAACAAAACTTCCGGTTTGATTACGTCAGCATTCGAAAGAGGGCGCGTGCGTCTTTTGACAAACCGTGTCTGAAATCGCTCCCTACTCACTATATAGCGAGGACGCCATTTTGTAGTGCTGTCCGAAACCTTAGTGAGGATTATTTACACCCTATATAGTGCACTCAAAGTATCCCACAATGCATCACGAAAAGGAGTGTACAACGATGGTTACTAACCAAAGCAATATATCCCATCATGCATTGCGGTTGCGCTGAAAGAAATCAAATTAAAAGTCTCAAATGTGATTTAATAAAAGGCAGCGGCAAAGAAGAAAGTATTCAGGCTTGATTTAAAAGAACTGAAAGCTGCAGGGACTTTGTATTGATTAATGTAGGAAATGCGCTCAGTATAATATGGATTTATCACAAAAACACACGCATGGATTTATTATTTTGAACGAAAACCCACCAGCCGACTGATCCGGCACGTTTTAATTGTGCGACAGTAATGGCGTAAATACCAGCGTGACGGAGTAGTGTCCAAAAGAGTTTGTTCATTTTACCAATGAGCTCGCTGTATAGTCCTCTATACAGTAATTCCCTATATAGGGAGTAGGGAGTAGTGAACGAGTAAGCGATCTCGGACACAGGGTTTGATTTCCGCTGTACGTTTTACTTCCGTCCTACGATGTCTCGCACAGGTCTCAACGAATCTCGTTTACGGCCGTTGCTTTGACATATGGACTGATATATTACAGAGCGTATTTCACACACTCATAACTCGCTACAGCAGCGACAAAATAGCGATCAAAAATGCATTCCTATATTTAATAAAATGAGAGAAATAGAATTTTGATGATAAATTTGCCTTCAGTTCCCCTTTAAGAGCCAAACTCTTTTCTGAACAAATGATTATAAACGAAGTTTCCTAATCCAGCTGCTGCAGGTTTTTTTTTTTTTTTTTGGCGCATGTGTGTGAGTAAAGGCTTTCAGCTCTAATCATGTGACGAATCTGACTCAGACGCCAAAAACACCACACTGCTGCAGATTCGGAGGTTCTCTCCTCCTCCAGTCCTTTATGAATAGAAGGTTTTATAAACATCACGTACCCGATAGAAGCTCTGGTTCATCACATGATTGCAAAAATTTACAAAATCATTCATTCATAAATACAGTGGGGGAAATGAGTATTTGATACGCTGTCGATTTTGCAGGTTTTCCCACTTACAAAGAACGGAGAGGTCTGTAATTTTTATCGTAGGTACACTTCAACTGTGAGAGACCGAATCTTAAAAAAAAAAAATCCAGAAAATCACATTGTATGATTTTTAAATAATTAATTTGCATTTTATTGCATGAAATACACTACCGTTCAAAAGTTTGGGGTCACTTTGAAATGTCCTTATTTTTGAAAGAAAAGCACTGTTCTTTTCAATGAAGATCACTTTAAACTAATCAGAAATCCACTCTATACATTGCTAATGTGGTAAATGACTATTCTAGCTGCAAATGTGTGGTTTTTGGTGCAATATCTCCATAGGTGTATAGAGGCCCATTTCCAGCAACTCTCACTCCAGTGTTCTAATGGTACAATGTGTTTGCTCATTGCCTCAGAAGGCTAATGGATGATTAGAAAACCCTTGTACAATCATGTTAGCACAGCTGAAAACAGTTGAGCTCTTTAGAGAAGCTATAAAACTGACCTTCCTTTGAGCAGATTGAGGTGGGGTTTATATTAGACCGTATCAGCGGATCAACCAGATTAACGTTTTTAAAACGATTCGCGTGCACACAGCAACGCCAATACACGGATACGCTAATCACATGACTAATTAGACGGCACGTAAGTTGAAACGTGTAATGTGTAAATTCCTCCTCAGCGGCTCGGCTCCGCAGGCATCCTGCGCTCCAAATCACTCCGCCCTGAACAGCGAGTGCCCTCTGGAGGGTGCGCACTCCGGCCCTGCACAGCTCAGAGCGCGCGAGTGAAGCGCACGAGCAGTGATTCGGGGCTGAGCCGCTGTGTGTGAGATCCCAGTGCATATCGGGCATGCGCAAGTCACTCACCACTTGCAAGTGGAAGGATGGCAAGCCTAAAGACAATCATAACTACACAATGGGCAGTATTTGCATCTTACCATGAACGACATTAAGAATGACAAAGCATAGCATTATATTCATGACCAACGCCAGCGAATCAGGAAGGTGGATGTCACAGTGACGTTGTCCAATGACGATGTCAGCTAGAGCTCAGCACAGCGTATCCTCGTTCCTCAATGTTTACACAGCACCGGATCAGATACGAACTGGGTTGAATACGTGGGCCCTGGCGGATTCAAGTTGTTCCGCCTGTGGAGTCGTTTCCCGGCGTTTTAATGTGCACGGACAGTGCATCCACGACGAAAACGAGACGGATACGGTCTAATGTAAACACCACCTGAGTTTCTGGAGCATCACATTTGTAGGGTCGATTAAATGCTCAAAATGGCCTGACTATATTTTCTATTCATTTTACAATTTATGGTGGTAAATAAAAGTGTGATGGTGCGTTCATGTGCTATGGGAATTATGGTAAATACCAAACGCCAACATGGAAAGCACACATGAACGCCCCCTCTTTTGGTATTTTCCACTGGGCAACTCGTAGAAAATTTTGATACACGAGTTGCCGAGATGAGATAAACTTTAACCTTTTCAACATGGCGGCGAGCAGTACAAGACTAGCTTATGAACCAAGGGCGCTGTCAGGTAAAAACGACTAAATATTTTATCAGAAGTGCCTTTCGTTTACACGAGGACGGCGTTTCCGAGGCTGAAAAACGGATAAAATTGAAAACGCCTTCCAGAGTGGATAAGTTTAAAAACGGCCCCCGTTGCATATCCGTCTAAACTACCCAATACGCGAAACTCCGCTCGGATCTGCTCACGTCGGGTACGCATTTACGTCATACATGTGTCATATACTGCACATGCCAGCCCGGGAAGTAAGAAACTAAGTAAAAAAGTAAGCGCATGTCTGATTACATCGATCTAACGGACCTTCAAGCTGCTCTGTGTTTTAATGCAGTAGATGTGTTTTCCTGCTCACCCGCCCAGCTGGAGCTCCTCAGTTTGGTGTCGCCAAGTTACACACACGCACGCGTGCGCCGCCTATTCAAGCCGCTCGTGAAACCATAAACCCGAGACTGAAAACAAAACTAGCAGCCGAACGGGTTTATTTTGCTGAGATGGACACTGCCTTTTCTCTTCTTCACCGAAACAAGAGTGAGTGTTACTTAATAAAGGCAGATTAAAAGAGTTTCGGTTTGCTCCTGCTCCTCCCTCGAGCACTACAGTACCTCAGCCGGACCGGTGTTCTGTAAAGTTATCCTAGCAAGTTCTCATACAGACCGTTTTATTATTCAAAACAAGTCATTACAAATTATTTGACTCGGCCAAAGACTCGACCAATACGCACAAAACATAAAAATCGGCAAATGCGTGAAATTCTCACCGATTTTCTATCAGCCCAGCTGATCAGTGGGACAAAACTACTGTTGAATTTTCCTGGATTTCGCACATGCGTAGTAGGCTTGGTAGGATAACTTGACAGAACAGCGGCGCAGATGTGCAGATCAGACAAGACGGAAGACGTTGCGCATGCGTGCAGACATAGCGGAGACATTTATGCGTCACCGTATAGACGCAGATTTCCTCCTTGAAAACGGTCGTGTAGACGCGGAAAAAAGTGAGAACGAAAACGGACTTTTGCGTTTTTGTTTTATACCGTCCCCGTGTAAAGTGGGCCCAAGAAAGAAGTGGTTTTCACCTACTGAAAGCTGACTCTCACCTTTTAAACGAGTCATGTTATGGATATTATATTATTATAATATGTATATTATAGCCTAATACAAAATATTCTGTGGCTGTCCAAAGAACGCCAACAATGATCTAGATACTGGCTACTCTCATTGTGGCTACAGCCAAATTTCCAAAAACTGCGTGGCATTCAATGTGTTAAGAAAATCTCTACTTGTCATGATCAGGAAATGTTCAGCATTTTTTTTTACTTTTGATAACTCATATTCCTGCTGCAGCTGATGAACAAGGCAATCTATAATTGTTTTAGCCAAATAACAGGCCTGATTCTGAATCTGGTCCACCATCTTTAATTTGTCAACAACAACAAAAGCATGTGAACACAACACACTGGTAAATACCACTTCCCAACTGGAAAATATCATCTTCCCATAGCACATGAACACAGCATGACTTTTCATGGAAAACACAAAATTGTCTGGGTGACCCCAAACTTTTGGACGGTAGTGTAAGTATTTGATACAGTAGAAAAACAGAACTTAATATTTGGTACAGAAACCTTTGTTTACAATTACAGAGGTCAGACGTTTCCTGTCGTTCTTGACCAGGTTTGCACACACTGCAGCAGCATGCTATAGATGCACAATGGTGTAACATAGGGAAAAAAATAAAAAATTCAGGTTTTGATTTTATGTACTGAAATAACTATTAGGCACAATTTTTACAATATCTATATAAATTAGTTGTTTTTACCCATTTTAACCTTGAAATCAGCATTTTAATGATTACCCATAATGCATTGTTTATCGCGCTAAACAAGCAAAAACGTCATAAGACAGTGGAAATACTACCTTTACGTGGCGTCTTTCTCAATCACACGTGCCTAGAAGCGTACCTTCTAGAACAGAGGTTTTCAAAGTGTGGGAGAGTCAGCCCCCCCTCGGAGAGCAAATAAACAACAGCGCCCCCCCCTTACAATTTTTGTTGTTGCTATACTTAATGTTCCATTCGTATTTAAAAAATGGTTGTTGTACACATTTTTCTTTTTTTTCTTTTTCACATTTTAAACATCTGTGCTTTTTAAAACATCTTGTTTTACACATTTTAAACATCTCATAGCATCGTTAGCTAGCATCTCTTGGCAGACAACACACTGTGGCAGTGGAGCATCTTCAGATCCAGTCCGTGAAAATCCAAACTTTAAATAATCGTGGTCATACTTCCTTCTTTTTTCAGTCCCCCCAGGATTCCGCGGGCCTTTTTTGAGATTGTTGCGGGCTAAAATGTCTGATGTTGCGGGTTTTTTTCCAAAAAATTGCGATGAAAGTTGCGGTGTTTTTTAGGTTTTTGTTGCGATTACATTGCGGGAGGAAGTGAAAGTTGCGAGAAATTGTTGCGATTTTCTCTTTTTGTGATTAAAATTGAGTGATATGTTAAATATTAAGTTATTACTGAAAAACTATTGATTAAAAAAACAAAGACACTGAGAAATGGTCCTATAAACAACTTTACCAATATAAAAGATTACCAGGACTACAAAAATGCAGAAAAATAGGCTTTACTTATCCAAATGCACCTGTTGGTTCAAAAGTTAAAGTGCAGAGAACCTCACAGCACAACATGAAGTTACCTTAAAATATAATATAAATGCCTCAGCTTTCATGTAAGAAAAAAAACTATTAATACTAATACTGTGTGCAGGCAGTCTCTCCTGAAGACTAAATTAAACAATAATTATAATCTAATAAAATAAATGGCTCAGGCTTCATAGAAGAAAAAAAACAATGTGAACAGAATCTCACAGTATGATGCTGAAGCTGCCTAAACAATGGAAAATAAAATACCATTTTGGCAAAAATGTTGGCATCCATTAATTTCTTGTATTAAGTAAAAAAAAAAAAAATAATGTAAAGTGCACACAGTCCTTCACTGTAAACATAACACACTTTCAGTAACAGAATTTAAGCCTACATAAACACTGACTCGCACATGCAGTGTTGCCAGATACTGCTGACGTTTTCCAAAATATGTTCAAAACCCGCCAAAATGCACTTGAAACCGCCCAATCTGGCAACACTGCGCGCATGCTGCTTCTCTTGAACGTATACACGGAAGTAAGGCGGAAGGTGGTTTGTCGACGTCACCTCAAAACGATGCCAACGATTGGTCAAATTTGCGGGAAAGTTGCGGTGATTGGATATAATTGCAACACCGCCCTGAATTCGCGGGGATTGGTTGAATTTGCGTTGAAGTTGCAAATCGCAACATCCTGGAGGCTCTGTTTTTTTGCTTGGCCCAGACTCTGTCTCCTCACTCACTGTAGCTTTAGGTACTAAAAATCGATCCATTTTGTCTCTGGTAAAGGCTAGCTGAAGTTTGCTAAATGTCCGCAATAGTAACTTATGGCCCTTTTCCACTACCCTTTTTCAGCTCACTTCAGCCCGACACGGCTCGCGTTTCGACTACCTCAGAGCAGCACGACTCAGCTCGCTTCAGCCCTACTCAGCACGCAAAACTCGCACGGTTTTGGAGTGGGGCTAGGGGCGTGAGGAGACACTCCCCTGTGCACTGATTGGTGAGGAGGAGTGTCCTCACATGCCCACACGCCCCGCGAGCACGCTGGGATCTGTAAACACCATAAACCCGGAAGAAGAAGAATTACGAATTACGAGAATTTCTGGAGCCTTATGCGCCTCGCCTCATCTATACGCTCTTGCCAGTATCTGTTGGCGTTGTCAGTGACAACAAGCCACAGCACCAAGACCAGAACACTAACGATTCCATGTCCTCCATGTTTATTGTTTACTATCCGGGTCGTGAGACTACCGCTTAAAAGGCCACTGATGTCACTGTTTGCGCCGCCTAACGACATCACGTGACGTCCACCCACTTTCGCTAACTCCACCCAATGTGTCCACCCACTACCAGCCAGCACGGTTCAGCGCGGTTGTAGTCGAAATGCAACTCCAACAGCCCCACTCAGCTCCACTCAGCACGGCACGGCTCAGCCCAACTCAGCCGCGTTGGTAGTGGAAAAGCGGCAATATTCTAGTTTATTTTTCCTCACGTTGCGCCCCACCTTAAGAACTCTGGTGCCCCCCCAGGGGGGGCGCGCCCCACACTTTGAAAAGCCCTGTTCTAGAACATTCCTGGGTGGTCACGGACTGTCACGTAGCCTAGTTCGGTTGTGAAACTCGCTAGGATGGAGTATTTTCGCGAGTTTAATGGCAAACTTTTGCGCCGCAATTTCTCTATTCTCGAAATTTGTAACCTGAAACCCTACAAGAAATGTTTCATAATGTTTGGGATTTTGAAAAATGCTTCTAGCAAGTTTATTTCGCTGTATTTTTCCGTGAAACTTGGCATAAATCATCCTTAAGTGATGAGCATGACATTGTTATTTTGGTCTGGGTCACGGAGTTAGTTGGAAGCGGGAGAAATGAGAGTTTCTCAACTACAGCAGCACTTCTCACCGTAGATGGCTGGCGTGTTTCACAGCGTTTGGGATTTACTAAATCGACTAAATCTCTAGATCTACTGAAGCTACGAGGATATAAATCACCAGGATTCTAATTTACTGGGTGAGAAGTATTTTTTTTTTTTTTTTGAAAGATTTATTTGCGCTACAAGTCCATGAAAGTTGGAATTGTTCGTGAAGGGGTTCGTTAGATTTTGGTAGCGTGACGCACACAACAAGCAAAAGAAAAAAACAAATTTCCTTCCGAATTTCCTTGCTTTATCAAAATTATTTTTTGATACATTAAAAGACTGTGCGTTTTATAATATTTAAGCAATTTTTTATTATAGAGAATACATACATGTCAACCTTTGGTCAATCAAACCTGTATAACCAACCTCCAAAATCCGTATTTCCCTTATAAAATCCGTATAAGATGCAAATTAAAATAATTTACCTAAAATTTGAATGATAATTAACAATGATATATCCCAGTTACTTTTTATTCAATATTAATAACAATAAACCTTCAGAATGAATACAAAGCTCCAATGTTCGACAAAAACACAGTGTTATCAGCGTAGTTACGAAGGAAATACTTCGTTGTTTGGAGACAGGTTTCACCGAGCGGCTATTATGCATGAGACTTCATATTAGCCACAAAGTCAGGAAAATCTGTTCATAAAATTACGTTATAATGACCAAATACAATGAAAAGTATTTTTCCAGTCTCACCTGTGAAAGCTAATCCCATGTGATCTCGCTTGGACGGTAAACCTGTTGGTACAGTTAAACGCAGCACACGAATGAGGCATCTTTATTCTCGGCTACTGTCTAGACGCTGTACCAGAGACGGCTGAAGAATCTCCACTTTGCCACATCCAATATGGCGGCAAGGATGACGTATGATTCTACGCAGAAGGCGGCGTCTATGTTTATATGTCTATGACTTCCCGGTTGGCGGGATTCTCGCAATGCGGTGTGCGCATGATCAAAAGTGGAACGAAGTCTCGCTACCACAAGATAACGCGCGATTTCATAAGACTCTTTACTGGCTGTCTGTGGTGTACAGTACGTTTGTAAATGTTATGCGCTCTTTTATCATCGTGGGAATTGATTATAGCTCTAAATAAATATTGAAGTTTTTTTTTAAAGAATCCGTATAACTTTATTTATACGCCCGTATACTACGTTTATTGAATCAAATCCGTATAAAATACGGACATTCCGTATAGGTTGACATGTATGAGAATATTTGATCAAAACAGCATTCAAAGTGATTTTTCACGGGTGTAAATGTTACGCGTGACGTCCATAATTACGCTAAAATTTAAGAACTAAAATTCTGTTAAAAATTCTAGATTTGTGCTATCATTCTGGGGTTTTGCTGAATAATACTTTAGGGAGTTCTCTTACAATGCTGAAAATTCAATGAGTTTTGGTGAAATTCTAGAAAAGTTATTTACATTTTAACGCGCCTGATAGCGATTGTGCTCACACAGCGTGCTACTTATACAGGGATTTTGGCCCACTCCTCTATACAGATCTTCTCCAGATCTTTCGGGTTTCGGGGCTGTCGCTGGGCAACATGGAGTTTCAGCTCCCTCCAAAGATTTTCTCTTGGGTTCAGGTCTGGAGACTGGCTAGGCCATTCCAGGACCTTGAAATGCTTCTTACGGAGCCACTCCTTAGTTGCCCTGGCTGTGTGTTTCGGGTCATTGTCATGCTGGAAGACCCAGCCACGACCCATCTTCAATGCTCTTACTGAAGGAAGGAGGTTGTTGCTCAAAATTTCGCAATACATGGCCCTATCCATCCTCCCCTCAATACGGTGCAGTCGTCCTGTTCCCTGTGCAGAAAAGCACCCCTAAAGTATGATGTTTCCACCCCCATGCTTCACAGTTGGGATGGTGTTCTTGGGGTTGTACTCATCCTCCTTCTTCCTCCAAACACGGCGAGTGGAGTTTATACGGTACCAAAAAGCTCTATTTTGCTCTCATTTGACCACATGACCTTCTCCTATGCCTCCTCTGGATCATCCAGATGGTCATTGGCAAACTTCAGACGGGCCTGGACATGTGCTGGCTTGAGCAGAGGGACCTTCTGCGCGCTGCAGGATTTTAATCCATGACGGTGTAGTGTGATAATAATGGTAATCTTTGAGACTGTGGTCCCAGCTCTCTTCAGGTCATTGACCAGGTCCTCCTGTGTAGTTCTGGGCTGATCCCTCACCTTTCTCATGATCATTGATACCCCACGAAGCAAGATCTTGCATGGAGCCCCAGACCGAGGGAGATTGACCATCATCTTGGAGTTTCTTCCATTTTCTAATAATTGCGCCAACAGTTGTTGCCTTCTCACCAAGCTGCTTGCCTGTAGAGATCTTGCAGTCACGTGACCGGAAAGTACACAGCCGCCATTTTGTCGGTAAAAAACACCGCTGAATACTGCTGCACTCGTGTACAAAATGGATAAATTTCAACCGACGGACTACACGGCTCATTTTTCTAACGAACAGATAATTAGATATATGTCTAAAATAAACGATCTACAGATTAGTGACCCTTATGGCTTACCGGACGTAGTTTTCACGACCGTGTCAGTGGATATGGAACTGCCAGAGGTGGAATACCCAGACGTGTATAATTACCTCATTAACTTTCCCTCGCTGTTCAGTGGTGAAGCACTGCGTGCTTATAAATCTCTGCACAGTTATCTTTACAGAAATTCATGTGACCCCTAAAAGTGTAAAATAATTTTATATCTAGAGACTACATTGATTGTCACACCACTAAAGACCCAATCCACCCCCCCGCCCCAAGCCTTTTCTCAGGTTCCCACTTCCCGGAATTTTTTATTAGAGCAAGTCATAAACTTATGTTGCGAATAACCACATGGATATACTGAAATAAATACATGGCGAACCTGAGATGAAATGGTCACTGCACAGGCGCCAGTGATCGTTCTTTCCAGTCGGTTCCCATGCCTTGTTCTTGTTGTTTGCATCGGCCCGGCTGATAGCAGCAATCCATTTTGCACGCCTGTCAGGGTCCCGTGGCAGCCTATGAAACTTTCTTCCCGATTTCTGACCTCTCCTGTTGTGGCATTTATATGCCATACAACTCTCCGGCATTGTGGCACGGTAATATTTGAAGATTTGGGCGAAACAAAAACCAAAGTCAGTGTTGGAAAGACGGCGGAAATATGGCATTTGACCGACAAAATGGCGACTGCTTACAATTTGGAGTGGATGTGACGTCACGTGTAAGATCTCTATTGGCCTGTAGCCTTAGTCTGGCTAACGCGACAAAGCTCTACGAGCTATTGGTCTGGCCAAGATATTAAGCCCAACCGTTTCCCAGAGCCCGTGGTTGACCCGCCTCCCTGAAATGCCTCAGTTTGCTACTGGTCGAAGCCAGAAAAGGCTGTGACGAAGCTTAAACCAATCACATCACTCTTTCCTCTGACGTATGCGACGCGACGGGGCTAACCGGTAGATTAAACTCTTACCGCAGCCGGTCGGGAGCAAGGCGAAAACGTCCTTCCTTTCAATAAATACCTCCAGGGCTGCTCTTTGCTCCGTTTTCAATGAGAACTTCCCGTTGAATGCTTTCAATACAGCATCTATGCGTAATAGATGCGGAAGCGTGAATGAAGCGCTTCCGGCATAGATTCTGTAAACAATCTATGGCTTCCGGTCGCAGTTCTACTACGTCAGTGCCTTGAACATGCCTCTACCCAGGGCCGTTGGAGATGCTCAAAGTTGATTGGTTCCCGATTTTTCGGGAGCTTGGAAGAGCTGTAGATAGCTTGCCTGGCCAGACTAAGCTCGCAACAGGCCCTCGTGTTGCGTCACACTTAGGATGGGCGGGCCCAGGCTACTGTAGCCCATCCCAGCTCTACAATTTTGTCCCTGGTGTCCTTAGACAGCTCTTTGGTCTTGCCCATGGTGGAGAGGTTGGAGTCTGATTGATTGATTGTGTGGACAGGTGTCTTATATACAGGTAACGATTTCAAACAGGTGCAGTTAATACAGGTAATGAGTGGAGAATCGGAGGGCTTCTTAAAGAAAAACTAGACTGGACAATTCCCCGGGGGAAATTGTGAGAGGATGCAGTGTGCGAAGCAATTCGGTCACGCATGTTTGCTGGCCGTGAATGTGTGACCTGCAATGATGTTTCAGTGCAGTGATTGTGTGTGTGCTTGAGACAGCAGCCGTCATGAAGAAGAGCTATTCAAGAGTATAAACAAAGTGACTACAGGCGGAAATTAGCATGTACTGCTATAACCTGGGACAGACATCTGTCCTTACCACAAGGATAATGTTTAATTTGTGCACTGTCCCTTTTAAAAATAAAATAAACTCTAAACTCTAAGAAGAGTGTTTGTAGTTTGTATGTACGAACAGAAGTGTTCCTAATAAAGTGGGCGGCTAAGGTGAAGTGTCATGCCGACCGAGGCTGGTTTTTTTTTTTTCCACAAAAAAAAGAAATTCACAAAATTCTTTGACAGTGAGCGCTAGAAGGGTCTCCTGAATAGACTGATGTAATTTTTTGTCTGTAGTGTTAAAAATGAGAGACTTTTCTGTCACTTTTATAATGGGTGTCAATGAGCTAAGACACACAAGGTCTTGAGTTTTCTGCTGTGTTTTACTACAGAACAGGCCTCGAACAATGACAAATAACTCGACAACGGAAGCAGCTATTCACAAAATTCTTTCACAGTGAGCGCTAGAAGGGTCTCCTGAATAAAATTATGTATTTTTTTGTCTGTAGTGTTAAAAATAAGGACACTAGAGCGATTTAAAAATTAGTGACTTTTCTTTCACGTTTATAATGGGTGTCAATGAGGCCTTTCGGCTGCCCTCTTCTCAGTTTGAGGCTTCTCATTCAAAAACTGTAAATCCTATCGTTTAGGTAGACACATTGTGTGAATCAGGACAAGTTTTACTACTACTTTTGAGAAAATCATGTCTGTAGAGTGAAAATTGTGGCTGAAAACACAGTTTAAGCGAGAAAGTTTGAGCTTTATTTTCAAGCTCACTACACTCTGAGTTAACGAGCTGCACTGGTGTGTAACGCAATAGACACCCATTCAAAAGCCGGATTTTCTCCCGGAACCCACATGGCGGTTGAGCCAGGACTGATCCGAAAGTGTAAAACCTAGCAGAAAAGTTGAATGCCAGATCCACAGAGGAGAAGTTTTCCTACGTTTTAGAGTTTGAATCACGTCTCTAGGTGAAAGCATGCCAGAGCAGCGGACGTTTGAAAAACGTTGAAAAAGTGCTTTTTTTAAAATTAATTCCATAGAAATGAATGGGGTTTTTTGGGCGATTTTTTTCGCGACTACGTCGCGAAAAAATCGTATTCTGTAGAGAAAAGTAATAGCATAGCGAGTCCGATCGAGCCGCACGTTTTGATATACTGTTTGTCTGTGTGCAACGTACGGTTATTGAGTTATTCGAAATCGAAATTTGCGTAGGAGGAAGAAGAAGAAGAAACACGTAGAAGAACAATAGTTGCAGTGCTTTGCACTGCAACCTATGGGCTCCCCTAGGGGAGCCCATAGGTTGCTGTGCTGCAGCACTGCATCCTAACTAACAGGTCTGTGAGAGCCGGAATTCTTGCTGGTTGGTAGGTGATCAAATACTTATTTCATGCAATAAAATGCAAATTAATTATTGAAAAATCATACATTGTGATTTTCTGGATTTTTTTTTTAGATTCGGTCTCTCACAGTTGAAGTGTACCTACGATAAAAATTACAGACCTCTCTGTTCTTTGTAAGTGGGAAAATTTGCAAAATTGGCAGTGGATCAAATACTTATTTTCCTCACTCTATCTATCTATCTATCTATCTATCTATCTATCTATCTATCTATCTATCTATCTATCTTTTCTCAGCGGCGATGGTGTGGATGGTGGGAATGGCCAATCCGGATCCCGTGACTCATTCAGGTGAGCATGAGCTACAACACAAATAGCTGAACAGGGATCAGTAGAAAGCTCCGGAATCCATGAACCTCAGGCTGTGGAGGAAAAGCTGAAGTGCTCCGATGATGATGTTTCAACTTACGATCTCATTATCATATCATTATTGCCAGAGGTGTCAAAAGTATTACCATTTATTACTCAAGTAGAAGTATAGATACTATGGCTTAGAAATACTTTTCATGAAGTAAAAGTATCAACTGAAGCTTTTTTACTCAAGGAAAAGTATACTGATTTCTAAACTACTTTAAAGGAACAGTCCACCGTACTTCCATAATGAAATATGCTCTTATCTGAATTGAGACGAGCTGCTCCGTACCTCTCCGAGCTTTGCGCGACCTGCCAGTCAGTCAGACGCGCTGTCACTCCTGTTAGCAATGTAGCTAGGCTCAGCATGGCCAATGGTATTTTTTGGGGCTGTAGTTAGATGCGACCAAACTCTTCCGCGTTTTTCCTGTTTACATAGGTTTATATGACCAGTGATATGAAACAAGTTCAGTTACACAAATTGAAACGTAGCGATTTTCTATGCTATGGAAAGTGCGCACTATAATGACAGGCGTACTAACACCTTCTGCGCGCTTCGGCAGCGCATTGATACGGAGCTCAGATATCAATGCGCTGCCGAAGCGCGCAGAAGGTGTTAGTACGCCTGTCATTATAGTGCGCACTTTCCATAGCATAGAAAATCACCATGTTTCAATTTGTGTAACTGAACTTGTTTCATATCACTGGTCATATAAACCTGTGTAAACAGGAAAAACGCGGAAGAGTTTGGTCGCATCTAACTACAGCCCCAAAAAATACCATTGGCCATGCTGAGCCTAGCTACATTGCTAACAGGAGTGACAGCGCGTCTGACTGCGTCTGACTGACTGGGAGGTCGCGCAAAGCTCGGAGAGGTACGGAGCAGCTCGTCTCAATTCAGATAAGAGCATATTTCATTATGGAAGTACGGTGGACTGTTCCTTTAAGGACAAAGGCGCAGCCTAGAAGTCCACATACAGTCCATTCTCCTGACCCATTAAAATGTGTTTCATGGAGCACAAGTAATAATGACTTGTTGTCTGTAAGTGTTGGAATGGTGTAAAACTTCATACCTCAGAAGTAAGTTATCAATAAATTGCAGTTTTTTTCTTTTTCATATGGGACGTGCAGTAGAGGCAGCAGGTTCCAGTTAAAATGCAAGAAAAACACTTTCTCATCCCTACTAGTTACTGGCTCACCGAGAGAAGTCAACAGAATGTTTGTGTTCCAGCAATGCGAGGCTGAACACAGGCGAGGAGAGAAAGGGCGGCCGCTGGAATGCCGACACACTACAAGCTAATATAACGTTTACTAAGCTAAGACCTGTGACTTTACTCACTAACACCCACCAAGATACCATAACTGCGTTTGTAAACTTAGGCTACATCCACACGACAACAGCAACGAGATGTTATTTAAAAAAATATCGCGTCCAAATGGGCAACGATCAGTAAAATATCAGGTCCATATGGCAACGCAACGCTTGCTGAAAACGATGCAATACACATGCCACACCTCTAGGGGCGCTGTAAGACGGTCCCTTCGGAGACACCAGAACAATAGAAGTAGTAAGGACGCATGCGCATAAGCTATTATGCGCGAGACTTCATATTAGCCACAAAGTCAGAAAAATCTGTTCGTAAAATTACGTTATAATGACCAAATACAATGAAAAGTATTTTTCCAGTCTCACCTGTGAAAGGTAATCCCATGTGATCTCGTTTGGACGGTAAACCTGTTGGTACAGTTAAACGCAGTACATGAATGAGGCATCTTTATTCTCCGCTTTGCCCCATCCAATATGGCGGTGAGGATGACTTATGATTCTACGCGGAAGGCGGCGTCTTTAATAGTCCGGAATAAATTGAATGCTACAAGTTGATGGATTAATTTGTTGTTCTACGCCCTTTTTGAGGAATGTATTGTAGGACTTAAACCAACATCTGAAGAGGTGAGATCGCTCCTTTTTTTCCCTATTTTTGCTGGCGGGATTGACTCTGCCCTAAGGGCTATTCTCTCTCTCTCTCTCTCTCTCTCTCTCTCTCTCTCTCACTTTGCACCATTACACAATAAATATTCACAGTGAAAATATTTTGTAAGCGCGTTTCATGAACCAAGTTATAGGATTTGTTGACAACTCGCATCGAGTTCGTTACACTTCTACCCGGCGTGAAGCACTCACAGTCATGTGGTTGTGACGTCATCGTAAACAAATCCGTTCTACTCATCCAGACGACTTCGCAACGGCAACGTTGCCAGATCTTTCCACTCTGGAACCCGTTCTCAAAAGATTGCGTTTTGGGGCACCTAAAACGCCGGTGCCGTGTGGACGCCAGGCCGAAACGATAAACAATTGTATCGGATTCACCTGAATCCGTTGCCATGTGGACAGGGCCTTAACCTGACTCAGAAAAGAGAATGCCGCATATGGTTCGGGGGGGATTCCACTCCTGACAAACGAACGAGAGCCCGCAATTTACTAACGGTGTTGAAGTCAGAGCTCTGATTGCTGTGTGCTTGGAGCGCCCTGAGTGGCAGTTTAGACAGACCAATAAGGTGTCGTAATGACATTTTGATTATATTCCTCATCCAACCACAATCAAATTTAATGGCGCGAATTATCTTGATTGGGTTGTTTCTGTTTTTTTTTTGTGTGTGTGTGATGCGAATGATCTGGATTTGATTTTTTTTTTCCTTTTAAAGTGTTGCAAGTGTCAAGCCGAATGAAATGCAAGTAACGAGACTATTATAAGCGTAACGAAGTAAAAGTAAATGCTTGAAAATGTAACGAGTAGAGGTAAAAAGTAGGTTGAAAAATTATTACTCCAGTAAAGTAGAAAGTACCAAAATTTCTACTTAAGTAAAGTAACGAAGTATTTGTACTTCGTTACTTGACACCTCTGATTATTGCGACTTACTCTCTCGTTAATTTGACCCAATCTATCAACAAGACTCCTTTTTTTTTTTTTTTTTCTTTAAATAAAATGCTGTTTCCCAAACAGGAAGTAACCCAGATGTTGTTTAAGTGGGATTTTGTAGACACGGACGCGTCTAATCCAATAAAATCTCTCACATTCGTGGTCATGGTCAGGGTTTCAACTGCTAACATTGTTATAGTTCTAGATCTCGTTGTGATTATTAGTGTGCTTGCAAACGCACACTATTGTTCTTCTTAAGTTTTATTTTTATTATTATTATTATTCCATTTCACCCATTTTTTGGATCCACTGCTCCTCCTAGGGCTTTCGAGATAGACACCGTTCCAACGCTGAAACGTAGGGCCCGATCTGGAATGGCGTGCTTGTTAAAACGGTTGCACTACCCCTTGTCGTTCGTTCGGTATTCCCGTTTTTCGGCAAAATTCCGTGCCATTGAAATGAATGGGTAGAACTTTGGAGTGATGTCATAAGGAGCTCCTCCACTCTAGTATGCTAGCTGTTAGCATTAGCATGTTGGCATGCTAGCATGATAGCTGTTCTGCTACAGCTCAGCAAGCATGCTGCGTTTTCTCTGCGGAAATGCAGTCTAGTTTGAATTTGACATTTATCTGTTAAAATAATGGGTCACGAAGTTCAAACAATAAGATGAGAGATTATAAAATGGAGTTATTAGTTTTGGGGGGAAAGATATTAAGTTTAAATATAGCGAGATTAAAATTATTAGCTGTGGTGTTAAAATAAAGAGATATTAAGTTGAGAAAAATTTCCTCAGAGATCTTAAGCTGAAAAACAAACAAACGAACGAGATATTAATTTGGGAAAAAGAAAAGAGATACTGAGTTGAAAAAAGGATGTTAAGTTAAAATAACCCGATATTAAATTGATGAGTTAAGTTGAAATAATGTGCTGTTTTAAATTTGATTTGCTGTCGATATATAACGAGTTAAGTTGAAAGAAGACAAGCTGAAATAATGAGAAGCTGTGTTAATGAGATAATTAGTTGCAGTTGTGATGTGTTAAAATAATTTGTTGTAATAAGTTACGAAATATATATATATATATATATATATATATATATATATATAGAGAGAGAGAGAGAGGATATTACATTACACTGTGGTGCGAAGATATGAAGGTTATCTCCGAGTGGCGAGTGTATATATTCAAGAGTGAGCATTGACACATCGAGGAAAAAAAAATACACAAGTTAATGAAAAGAATTGTAATTCTGAACTGGCTCGCCATTTTGACAACTTGGCGGGAAAACACTGGGAGTGACGTCATCAGAGTGAAATATCAGGAAGTATTATACATCCAGGACGCTTTTTCGACGGAATAAAAACGTGTGTTCTATTCCCTTCTTGCGTGTTTCATTCATTTGGTTCAATAGCATGCAATATTGTTAGCATGTCGCTTATCCTACGTGTATTACGTCACTCTACCCAATGGAGAATGAGTGTTGAATATGGTTTACGATATTGCACGGTTGTCAAGACAACAAGACATTACACGTCGGAGACGTAAAACTTCTGCGCTAGCGAGTGAGCGACTGGGACAATTTGTAAATAAACTAGACTGCATTTCCGCAGAGAAAATGCAAAGTGAGCTTGCTGAGCTGTAGCAGAACAGCTATCATGCTAAAAACTAGCATGCCAACATGCTAACAGTTAGCATGCTAACATGCTAATGATTAACATGCTATTTGTTAAAATTCTAACACTAAGGCTAATATGCTGACAGCTATCATGCTAACAGCTAACAGGTTAACATGCTAATGGCTAGTATGTTAACTTTTAGCATGCTAACACGCTGAGGGTGACATGCTAACAGTTAGCATCCTAACATGCTCAGGCGAACTCGCTAACAGCAAACATGCTAATCCTAACATGTTAACAGATCTTATGATAACATGCTAATGGTGAACATGCTAACAACTCGCATGATATCGTAATGGGTAACATGCTAACAGCTAGCATGGTAACACGTGAATGCTTATATGCTAATTGCTATCGTGTGTGCTTGTAAGTATTCCTAATAAAGTGGCCATTGAGTTGAAGTTGATTTGCTGTCAAAGTCTCAGATGAGCAGATCCTTGCCAAATGCGTCATCACCTATGGGGGAAGGGAGGAATGACTCAGTCAAGCTTCCACTGATTAGCGGCAAAATGGAGAAAAAAATGGACGGATGAAAGGCAAGACAAAGACGAGTGCAGGTCTCAGATGAGGGGATGGATCTGTGCGGGGACTTGGCCTGAGGCATCAAGTGAAGTTTCTTGAAGTTTGGTCACTTGGTTAAAAAAATTGATGGAGAGTGAAAGTTTTTCTCCTGAAACACCATTCATTTTCAATGGGGCCAAAAATCAATGCAAGCCTATGGAGGAAAAAGGGATGAGCAAAAAGAAAGGAAAAATATGAGCGCGGGTCAGAACCGATTGCATGTATGTGTCGGGGGAGTTGGCCTGAAGTATCACATAAGGTTTGGTGCATCTGCGATGGAGCGTGTCCGAGTAGGACGATTCGATTCATGAGCCCTATTCATTCTCTATGGGAAATAAACAAAAGAAAAACGACAAGAACAAGAGAACGGGCGCGTTGATCCAAAAGCTGTATACAAGCACACTACACCACTTCGGGCCAGACGTCTCAGAGTTGGAATGGTGTCTCTATCTCGAACACCCTAGGAGGAGGAGTGGATCCAAAAAAACGTGTCGGAATAAGGCAGAATAAGTAAACTTAAGAAGAACAATAGTGCGCTTGGTTTGGCCTTCGGCTGCTGCGTGCTTGAGCAAGCACACTAATGAACAGGGCCGCTAGGTTTGCTTTGTTAAATACGGAAGATTTTGAAAGAGAAAGACGCGTTGAACACCCAAAAGGAATGTGTATGTACGGATAATAATAATATTGGCTGGGTTTTTTTCCTGGTCTATCAGATATATTCCATTCAGCTACCCGTCTTCGACTTGTTCGTTCAGTATCATGCTCTCTGAATGGAATATACCTGATAGACCACGAAAAAAATCCAGCCAATATTATTTAAATATGTCACTCAGATGTATTTCATATGAAAAATGCAAGTTTTTCAACACGAGAAGATAAACTTCATATCTTCAAGCCAACGTGTGATTTTCTTTTTAGCGGCGCTCCATACTTAAGAAAATCTGGTAACCCGTCAAGTTGATTTTTCACGGACACGCAGGGAGCCCAGCTGTGTCCGTCCGTCCGTCCCCACGATTCTGATTGGCTGTTTGATTTTGGCGGGAACTAGAAGCGCGAGCTCGCCTACATAACTTATTTTTGTTTCCAGATAATTTCATATTTATCAAGTTTTTCCATCGAGAACAACTCAAACAGCGCAACACAATAATCATCATTTTTACAAACTTTAATACAAACTTTAAAAAGATGTCAGAACAAGTTAAAGTGCACATCCTGGACCAATTTCATTTTTTTTTTTCCCTTTACACACTCATCCAGGAGGGTAATTCTGCACAAGGCCATCTGTCTACAATAGAAAAAAATAAAATAAAATAAAATAAAAGTCCCAAAGTGTGGAGCCAGATTTGTGACGTCGCCTGCGGAAGCGCCAGCGGGCTGCGGAGCTTGCACGGTTTCAGTGCACAGCCTGTGTAGACCGAGTTCAGCAGCTAGCGATCTTGCATGGAAATATGGAATTGTCACCTGAGCGCAATGTTACTTCACCTTTGGATGAAGAATATAATGAGATGTCAGAATTATTTGTTACCCTGGCAACAGTCAACTTGTGAATTGCTGATTTTCTTGGTCTTTTTCTCGGCTCTGCTTGGTCCTCGGGTTCGAGGGCCTCAGCGGATGCGGCATTTCGCCTTCTGTCAGAGGAGACGAACACGGCTGGCTGCTTTGGTGACGCTGACACGGATGGAGACAGCGTTGCTTTGGGCATTCTGACAGATGGAACTTTTTTCAGATTAAGTTGCTTCTTGAAGCCCATTTCCCACTGCAAATAGTTCTCAAAGTCGTTGTGAAGTGAGCACCGCAAATAATGCTGTAGTCTGTAGCATGTCGCCAATTTTTCCGGGTGCCTCGTACGAAGCGCTCCCATTTCTCTCTCATTGTCCGGTCTTTTGGGAAACGATGAGTACTAATCCCATCAAGATTGGTGTTGCTACACCCTCCTACGATACATCTGTTAACCATTTTAATAATTATGCGATAACATTGAAGAAATTTGCAGAAAACCACCAGGTCGTTTTCTCATAAACAAACCAGCGCTGACGTAGGATTCAGAGGGAGGCGTCCCGCACGCGACGTCAAGAAAATCAATGTTTCCCAGGAAATCCAAACGCCAAGTTTTTTCAGAGGCGGACCAATTCGCCTCAAATGGCTCGATTTCAACTGAATTTTTCTGGTATTGCGCAAGGTAAAAAAAATTGCAGAGAATGCAGAATGTTACAGATATTCGACCAAAATTTAATATAAAATAGGAGAATTACGTTGATCTTGCTCCTGAATTTACCCATACTATGCACTTTAACCAAGTAGAGAAAGATGAAGTCAAAACCAGGAAGAGAAAGAGAGACATCGTAGGACGGAAGTAAAACGTACAGCGGAAATCAAACCCTGTGTCTGAAATCGCTCACTCGTTCCCTACTCCCTGTATAGGGAATTACTGTATAGAGGACTATACAGTGAGCTCATTGGTAAAATGAACAAACTCTTTCGGACACTACTCCGTCACGCTGGTATTTACGTCATTACTGTCGCACAATTAAAACGTGCCGGATCAGTCGGCTGGTGGGTTTTCGTTCAAAATAATAAATCCATGCGTGTGTTTTTGTGATAAATCCATATTATACTGAGCGCATTTCCCACATTAATCAATACAAAGTACCTGCAGCTTTCACTTCTTTTTTTTTTTTTTTATGCCTCCGCCACCTTAAGGTGCAGGAGGTATTATGTTTTCAGGTTGTCCGTGTGTGCGTCCGTCCCGAAGCCTTGTGAACACAATATCTCCAAGGCAAATGAAAGGAATTTCACCAAACTTTCACCATTTGTGTGCTTTGGGACAAACATGAACTGATTAGATTTTGAGGTTAAAAGGTCACAGGTCAAGATTACTGTGAGGTCAAATGTCCATCCCTAAATCACAACTTAATAAGGCGTGTAGTCTACCAGGCGGAGGCCGTTTGGCGTAGAGTTCTATCTAGTTAGTTTTTTTTTTTTAAATCAAGCCTGAATACTTTCTTCTTTGAAAGAGAGTTCAAAGCGACCAACATCTGCCAACGTCGTCAAAAGACGCGCACATCCTCTTTCGAATGCTGACGTAATCAAGCCGGAAGTTTTTTTTGTTTTGTTTTGATAGCAATCAGGAAAGTTTGAAAAAAGTCGGCAGTAATCGTCATTTAAACTTGTTTTTGTGCAATACTTCGTTTGGAAAACAGTTTTCAAAATGGCGGCGCTGACACTTCTTCACGTTTCGAAGTCTCGCACAAGTCTCGTGAAGATCGCGCGGATAAGCGACGCCTGCCGTGGACCAAATGAACTAAATTCAACACGGCTAAAAACCGAATAGGCCGATAAGTATCATTTAATTGCGATTAGTTGCCAATACGAGTCACGATATAAGGTTACTAAAACCGAAAATGTAATTGAATAACACATTAATTAAGAAATAAAGCAAGTTTAAAAATGACTTCAGTTCTATTTGAAGGTACAACAATAAGATATTAAGCACTTTTTTTCCACAACGTGTTGTTTGGAGCTTCTGTATATTAAATAAATAAAACGCATCCTGACTCTCTAAGCGCAGATAAACGTCGTGTATGACGTGCTACGTGTTAGCGTTTGTTCATGAACGTTGTCGGATGTGATTTGCAGGGGTGATAGCGTTCCGGCGCCGCGCCAGATTTCCGGCGTACCGTGGCTGGGGAAAAAAAATAAATAAATCTAGTTCGCCCATTGTCCTGTGTCATTCTGAGATGCGCAGATAGACAGTAAAGGGAATTCGGAATTCCCTTTACTGTCTATCTGCGCATCTCAGAATGACACAGGACAATGGGCGAACTAGATTTTTTTTTTTTCCCCAGCGACGGTACGCCGGAAATCCGGCGCGGCGCCGGAACGCTATCACCCCTGGATTTGTGACTCAGGCTCTGGTTCACACACCAGAAACACGACCACGTGTTTAACTTTCAGTTCTGTGTTTAATCTGTTCTTCAGATGAGGAAGTGCTTCAGAATGAGGGCGGGGTTTTGGAAAGGGAAGGGGCGGAGCCTGAGAGTCAGACATTGCATGGGCAGAGCAGGAGCCACTCTGTGGAGGAGGACCAGGAGGAAGACAGTAAGTGGGGTGTTTGTTTTTTTCTTCTTCATTGACAGAAATAATGTCAGCTGGCAGGCAAACAGGATATTCCTGTGGTCATGTGATCATGGTGTAATCGTAGTCCTAAATGTGCGTGTAGGGGGCGTGAAGCTCGGATTAGGAGACTTCATCTTCTACAGTGTTCTGGTGGGGAAGGCGGCAGCGATAGGCGGAGACTGGAACACCACGCTCGCCTGCTTCGTCGCCATCCTGATCGTGAGTAACCCCCCCCCCCCCCCACACACACACACTGCTGTGCTGCGACCGTGTGCGGTACTTTCGCTCGTCTCTCCGTAGGGTCTGTGCCTGACTCTCCTGCTGCTGGCCATCTTTAAGAAAGCTCTCCCGGCTCTGCCCATCTCCATCGCCTTCGGACTCATCTTCTACTTCTCCACCGACAACCTGGTGCAGCCGTTCATGGACAGCCTGGCAGCTCATCAGTACTACATCTGATCCCGGAGACTCGACACCGCCATCGCCGCCAAGCCATAACGACACACCCGTCAATGTGAGAACTACTACAAAGCCTTTTATTTACCCTCGTACGTCAACGTGAGAGCACTGGAGGCAGGACGAGCTGGTGATTGCCGTCACCGTCGCCGGTCGCTCATGTAGACGTGGCCGGCGTCACATCACGTCTGCAGCCCTGATGATTTTTAGAATAAGTCGATCCGGGATCAGATCTCGCCCTTCAGATTCGGATTGATAACCGGATACGAGAAGCAGCACCTCACCCTTCAGAGTTAGATGTTCGGTGTGAAGGTGCTTCAGCGCCGAGCTTTCTTTCTGAGCTTCCCATACGCTCTTTAAAGCATTTATTATTTTGTGTTCAGATTTAAAGTCAGAAGCTGCTGCTTTTTTTTTTTTGCACAAATGTCAGAAAATGAAGAATGAAACCTACGACCAGTTTCTTAAGCCTGTTGTTGTTTGTTTATTCATTTTTAGGTTTAAAAAGGTCAATAAAATGGCATCGTGCAAGATTCTACTGAAAAACTTGGAAAGAATTGAAAGGCGAAATCAAACCGTACACAACCGTAACGGAGCTACGACACGAACGTAGCCAAGAAACCGCGGAAGTCTATTTAAAGCCTCGGTCACAACCGGCCGTACGTGCTCCTACGGCCGGTCTACGTGCAAGAAACGCACGGAGGGCGCGCGTATGACGTGCTGATTTTCGAGCCGCAGACCGGCCGCAGAGGTTCTTTGTCATGTCAAACAAACTCTACGGGCGCTTACGGTTTTTTCCAGGTTGCAAGACAAACTTACGGCCAACGCGCGTCTTTCTCCACAAACAAAAAAAACCGCAGCGATTTGGGAAATGCCAAAAATCGTACGTCCGGTTGTGACCTAGGCTTTAAGCTACACGTTCAGCATCACGCAGCCCTTTATAACTGATTAGCGCTGGACAAAACGGTTATCGAAGAAAAAACAAACATGATTTTCACATGAAGTGTTTTTGGCTTCTTAGTTAAAGGAAAAGGCAACTTTTGTACAAAATCACCACAAATAGATAGATAAATATATAAAGTAATCGATCATGGAATTTATAGAGAAAGAACAGACCGCATAACAGTATCTTTTAACTTTTAATAATCTGGGCTTGCACTGAGCTCAGCGAAGATGCGTTCCACCATATTGATCTACTGCGCGACGTCATGCGGCCCACCACTGAAAAGAACTCTTCAGTGCTTCATGGTAATAAGGTAAAAAACCAGTACAATCGCTTCTTCAAAGTTTCACCAAATGGTTTTATTTATGCAACTTAAAGCTCATAATACTGTAGAACTTTGGTCGAGTAAAAACACGGAGCAAAAACATGGCTGAATCCTGAATGACTCCTATTTGGATTTGTTCTACCAAGCCTACTGCGCATGCGTGAAGCGGCTCGGCTCGGTTTTCCCTTTCGGGCGCTCTCGTTTTCTGTTAGAATTTGGTAAAGAAAAAAATAAATAAATATTATTTACCAGCTTACCGGGTCCATGAACATAAATCTGACAGCTGACAAGGTCGGGATATAAACGAATCGAATACAAGCCACCCGCCGGGACTCCTAATCACAGTGATCTGTCTGTAAACACTGTTTTCATGGGCCCAGTGACGTCACAGATCAGAGGGAGGCGCATTAACGAAAGATTCTGATTGGTTTATAGTTGCCCACAATCTCAAAATGGCTGCCTCCTCCAACTTCAACTCCTCTGTGTCAATTCATGATTTCAAAGTTAAAAATATTTTTTCATGTTCGATATATAATGGAAATAATTAACGGAATTGATTACGTACATGTTTTTCTCCTATTACACACCTGGTTTTGTACAAAAGTTGCCTTTTCCTTTAATAATAATAATAATAATAATAATAATAACTGATCTGCTCTTAAAATGAACCCATAACCTCAGTAGAATTATTAATCATCATCATGACTGCATTATTAAGTCGTGTTAACTCTAACTGTATTAAATCGATTAAGAAATCATGAATAAATTCAATAACGGTTCCAAAACCACGACATATTTAAAACACCATCGGAACGATCACGATCACGTCTGTACGAGACTCTGAACGGCGCTACAAAGCCGACGAGTCGCACTTTTACGACACGAAGCTTCCATGACTCTGGTAATTGACGTTTTATTTTCAGAGCTTACATGAAAAACTGAACTATTTACTACTTTAAATTTTAGTTGATTCACAAACACTGTGTTCTTCTGTGCGTTTTTTGCTATTTTCAGTATGTTTTTATGTCTAATAGCTTACGAGCTCGACCTTTTTTTTTTTTTAAATCAGCGTGAGCAGGAACAACCCCCCTGGTTTATCGTTATCATTAACCAGTTACTTCAACATAACTGCACTTTGAATTAAACGAACAATCTTTCGAACGTTAGAAGGAAAAGTGAAAAGACGACGAGGAGACTCGGCTAAAACTCAGACGAGAAGATGGACAAGATCGAGCTTTGTTCCTTGTTTAACTCCTTACACTTTTTCTTCTCTTTATAAATGGATTGTTACACGGCTCGTTGCTCACAGACTGAAACGGACGCTTCCGGTCTCTCGGCTGTTCAGGCACACAGGAAATATAAAGAACCCTTTAATCCAAATCTCAAACGATCTGATTTACAGCCGAGGTGCTGGATTTATTCTTTCTCCTCTACGCCATGGGTCAGGCTGTTGTCGGAAAATCATCGGCTACGCTGAAGGTGACGAAGTAAAAGATCGTTTCGCAGTAACGGCTCGTCCCGGAGTGTTTTATTCCTCTTGCGCCACAGCAGTCAGTCAACAAATACAACTTTAGACTGAAAGGTTTGGGAAACAGAGCTCTCACTCACGTTATTGCAGTCGTTCTGTCACATCACCAGCCTTTCGTGAAGTGACTCGGACACTCGAGTCCTGAAGATGTCAGAAAATTTAAGACTCCTTCCGTAAATGATAGAAAACGTCACCAGATCAACAGCAAGCACTGCTCACATGGAGCATCATGTATACACCGTTACCATAGAAACGTGATCATATTCGAATGAATATGTTAATATGAACCAATCAGGATTGAGCACTGAGCAGCGCTGTGGTCTAAACCACTCCAGCGATCCATCAGTGTTCCGATTTTGTCGCAGTGATATAAATCACAACCCGCGTGATCAAAGGACGTACATTTAGGGTTCCGAGCATCAGTCAACTCGGACCGAACGCATCGCTGAGGTGAAATTTCAGGAACGGAAGGTTCTCTGGCTCCAAGAAAATCTTTTGAAACATCTCAATAGCGTTCATGGATTTAACGAGCGTGGAGAATTTATTTTGCGCGACAGAACGTTTGAGAAGCGTCGATCGGAGCTACTTCAGTGTGTGATTATACTCTCTACTGTTAAAGTTTGTGAACCCTTTAGAACTTTCTATATTTCTGCATAAATATGACCTAAAACATCATCAGATTTTCACACAAGTAGATAAAGAGAACCCAGTTAAACAAGACAAAAATATTATACTCGGTCATTTATTTGAGGAAAATGATCCAATATTACATATCTGTGGGTGACAAAAGTATGTGAACCTTTGCTTTCAGTATCTGGTGTGACCCCCTTGTGCAGCAATAACTGCAACTAAACGTTTGCGGTAACTGTTGATCAGTCCTGCACACCGGCTTGGAGGAATTTTAGCCCATTCCTCCATACAGAACAGCTTCAACTCTGGGATGTTGGTGGGTTTCCTCACATGAACTGCTCGCTTCAGGTCCTTCCACAACATTTCGATTGGATTAAGGTCAGGACTTTGACTTGGCCATTCCAAAACATTAACTTTATTCTTCTTTAACCATTCTTTGGTAGAATGACTTGTGTGCTTAGGGTCGTTGTCTTGCTGCATGACCCACCTTCTCTTGAGATTCAGCTCATGGACAGATGTCCTGACATTTTCCTTTAGAATTCGCTGGTATAATTCAGAATTCATTGTTCCATCAATGATGGCAAGCCGTCCTGGCCCAGATGCAGCAAAACAGGACCAAACCATGATACTACCACCACCATGTTTCACAGATGGGATAAGGTTCTTATGCTGGAATGCAGTGTTTTCCTTTCTCCAAACACAACGCTTCTCATTTAAACCAAAAAGTTCTATTTTAGTCTCATCCATCCACAAAACATTTCTCCAATAGCCTTCTGGCTTGTCCACGTGATCTTTGCTGCTTGTCTGCAGCTTGTAATGTTCTTTTTGGAGAGCAGTGGCTTTCTCCTTGCAACCCTGCTATGCACACCATTGTTGTTCAGTGTTCTCCTGATGGTGGAGAGGCCTTCAGTTGCTTAGAAGTTACCCTGGGGCCCTTTGTGACCTCGCCGACTATTACACGCCTTGCTCTTGGAGTGATCTTTGTTGGTCGACCACTCCTGGGGAGGGTAACAATGGTCCTGAATTTCCTCCATTTGTACACAATCTGTCTGACTGTGGATTGGTGGAGTCCAAACTCTTTAGAGATGGTTTTATAACCTTTTCCAGCCTGATGAGCATCAACAACGCTTTTTCTGAGGTCCTCAGAAATCTCCTTTGTTCATGCCATGATACACTTCCACAAACGTGTTGTGAAGATCAGACTTTGATAGATCCCTGTTCTTTAAATAAAACAGGGTGCCCACTCACACCTGATTGTCATCCCATTGATTGAAAACACCTGACTCTAATTTCACCTTCAAATTCACTGCTAATCCTAGAGGTTCACATACTTTTGCCACTCACAGATATGTAATATTGGATTATTTTCCTCAATAAATAAATGACCAAGTGTAATATTTTTGTCTCATTTGTTTAACTGGGTTCTCTTTATTTACTTTTAGGTCATATTTATGCAGAAATATAGAAAATTCTAAAGAGTTCAAACTTAAGCACCACTGATTGGTCGAAACTTCAATTCAGTCATAAATGAGCTTTTTGTTTTCCTTCTTTTCTGCTGTTAGAGTTCAGAAAGATAAACATGACCAGAACGATGAAGGCGGTGCTTTGAGACTTTTGTTTTTCCCCTGAAACTGAGTGTGTTGATATTCCCAAGAGGAACGTACTCACTCACATTTTCTAGATTCTTGTGTAAACCAACCCGATGTTGATTTTTGTATATTTACACATGTATATAACCTGAGGTTTCCTCACCGGCTTCTGTTTGTCGTGTGAAACTGATGTTGCGTGAGAATAAATAAAAAAAAAGTGTAAACATCCCAGACAAACTGGATAATAAATTATTAAACTGAGAAATGAAGCTTGGTCAGCGTTATGTTTCTGCTGTAACATTTTTAATTGCGTTTAAAAAAGAAAAGAAGAAAACAGAACAGAGAGTTAGTGAACAGTAAGGACAAGTGACTGACATGTTATGGTTGCATTTCGATCCTTCAGCAGCTTAACTCCGGTCCTCGAACTGCGACTTGTTCTTCAGGAGGAACGTCGCTAAAAACTCGATCGGATTTGGAGGCCTGTAGAAAAGGAGGGGGAAAAAAGTGTCAAGTTCTTCAGAATCAATCAATCATCGCAGGTTATCCTTCCTACTACTTTCTCCTAAAAACCATCTGGAGGTCTTGAGCAGAGCCTCTGCTGAAACGCACCGTTCCTTGGCGAGCACCGAGAGGCCCTGGAGCAGAATGGGCACCACCGTCTGATCCAGATACGCTCGCGTAGGGAGAGTCTGTAGCGTCTGGAGGTCCACCTTCTGTTTGGGCACTTTGTCAGCGTTGGCTTTCTCGCTCTCCACTATTCTCTACACACACACACAGTCATGTGAAAAAGAAAGTACACCCTCTTTCAAGTCTAGGTTTTAAGTGTCAGGACATACACTACCATTCAAAAGTTTGGGGTCACTTTGAAATGTCCTTATTTTTGAAAGAAAAGCACTGTTCTTTTCAATGAAGATCACTTTAAACTAATCAGAAATCCACTCTATACATTGCTAATGTGGTAAATGACTATTCTAGCTGCAAATGTCTGGTTTTTGGTGCAATATCTCCATAGGTGTATAGAGGCCCATTTCCAGCAACTCTCAGGCTCTGTTCACACTGCAGGCTGAAGTGACTCAAATCCGATCTTTTATTGACAATATGAACGACACAGATCCGATTTTTTCAAATCTGACCCAGGCCGTTTGGATATGTGGTGCTAATTCCGATTCCTATCCGATCTTTTCATATGCGACTTCAGTCTGAACCGCCAGGTCGCATTCATCCGACTTACACGTCATCAACAAGCCACAAACGTCACTATTCTGCGCTGAAGTAGGCGGCGGGTCTCTCAAAAAAAGTTACAACATGGCGCATAATCACGGGCGCAGATAGAGGGTGGGACGAGTCATATTTAAATTCACCTCGTTCGGTCCCCCCCCACTTATAGGGAGGAAAAAACGTCTATGCTGTCTTTCTTTGCATAAGGCAAACCTCACGGAAAAATCAAAAGACTAATTACCATTCGGTTTATTGAGGTGCACAGCAGTGTATACATAGTTGCAACAACTCACATAAAACAAAGACTGATATTCGGTTGGTTGAGCTGCGCAGACTGCACAGGTTGCGAGCTCGAGCTTGGTTGCTATGGTTACTAACAACAAGTTTGACAGGCATATCGGGGTTGGGGTTGGTTTGCTGGCAGCTTTGTCCCCCCCAGTTTTTTGTCCCCCCCAGTTCAAAAAACGTATCTGCGCCCCTGCGCATGACATCAATGCGAGGGACGCTTCGGGCTGTGAAGGTTCTGAATCTTCTCAATGGAAGGACGCAGAGGTTAGGGAGCTGATTTCCATTTGGGGGGATGCAGCTATTCAAGCTAGATTGGATGGGTCATAGTCATACCGCAACCGGGCGGTTTTACTTCCGTAAACACTGGCCATGCTCACTGCGTGTGACGCCGTCGTATCCTGCAATGCGCATGCGGAACACTTTTAGGTCGCTTTTCGTTCATACTGAGGATCACATACAAGTCGCATATATTTGTTAATGTGAACGACCTCACAAAAAAATCGGATTTCACAAAAAAATCTGAATTGAGCATTGCAGTGTGAACGTAGCGTCACTCCAGTGTTCTAATGGTACAATGTGTTTGCTCATTGCCTCAGAAGGCTAATGGATGATTAGAAAACCCTTGTACAATCATGTTAGCACAGCTGAAAACAGTTGAGCTCTTTAGAGAAGCTATAAAATTGACCTTCCTTTGAGTAGATTTAGGTGGTGTTTACATTAGACCGTATCGTTTTCGTTGCGGATGCACTGTCCGTGCACATTAAAACGCCGGAAAACGACTCCACAGGCGGAACAGTTTGAATCCGCCAGGGCCCACGTATTCAACCCATGCTGCGTTCATGTGCTATGGGAATTATGGTAAATACCAAACGCCGACATGGATTGCACACATGAACGCCCCCTCTTGTGGTATTTTCCACTGGGCAACTCGTAGAAAATTTTGATACACGAGTTGCCGAGATGAGATGAACTTTAACCTTTTCAACATGGCGGCGAGCGGTACAAGACACTTGAATGTTAAGCATTGTACGCTACTAAAGTTTTTTTTACTAGTACTAGTGGGTAGTTTTTTGTGTCTATGCAATGTTGCGTCATTAACAAGTGTAATATAATACGTTAGAAATCCGTTTCCTTTAAAAATGTGTTATGGTTTGTTTTTACCTATCCAGAGCAGACGCTATTGCTAACGATAGCTAACTAACTATTGCTAACTTGAATCTGGTCCACCATCTTTAATTTGTCAACAACAACAAAAGCATATGAACACAACACACTGGTAAATACCACTTCCCAACTGGAAAATATCATCTTCCCATCGCACATGAACGCAGCACCAGTACGTATCTGATCTGGTGCTGTGTAAACATCGAGGAACGAGGATACGCAGTGCTGAGCTCTAGCTGACGTCGTCATTGGACAACGTCACTGTGACATCCACCTTCCTGATTCGCTGGCGTTGGTCATGCCACGTTGGTCATGTGAATGAGCAATACAGGAAGTGTGTTGAGGAAGTCATTAAGTGAATGAGCAATACAGGAAGTGTGTTGGTTACCGTAGCACTAAATAGTCTTGTAATCGCAAAAAACGGCCGTTCTGCGAGGTGAAGAGTGTACCGAACACTGTTAGATCCTTCTAGCATAAACACGAAGGCCATACACGGTGTAAAAAAGGCGTCATTGTAGTACCAGTACCGCCGATAACAGACTGGCATACTTCATTTTTTACAACGACATCCTTCCACTTGCAAGTGGTGAGTGACTTGCGCATGCCCGATATGCACTGGGATCATGTGACGTGCCGTCTAATTAGTCATGTGATTAGCGTATCCGTGTATTGGCGTTGCTGTGTGCACAGGGAACGGTTTTGTTGCGGGCACAGAAATTGTGTGTGTGTACGCGAATCGTTTTAAAAACGTTAATCTGATGATCCGCTGATTCGAAATAATGTAAACAGGGCCTGAGTTTCTGGAGCATCACATTTGTGGGGTCGATTAAATGCTCAAAATGGCCAGAAAAATGTCTTGACTATATTTTCTATTCATTTTACAACTTATGGCGGTAAATAAAAGTGTGACTTTTCATGGAAAACACAAAATTGTCTGGGTGACCCCAAACTTTTGAACGGTAGTGTAATAAAACATCTGGTCCTTATCAGGTCTTAAAATTAGGCAAATACAACCTCAGATGACCAATGACATATTCGCCCGGTCATTATTTATTTAAGACAAAGCAAGCCAAAAATGCAGTAGCACTGTGAGAAAAATTAAGTACACCCTTACTGCTTCCATAGAAATTACGAAGGCAGTTAGCAGCCAGGTGTTGATCAAATTAATTTAATTGATCATCAGCAAGTGTAGCCACGTCTTAAAAAGTAGTAGTTTGCTGGTCTGGAGCACTCAGGTGTATGTTAACATAATGCCAAAAAGGAAAGATATCAGTAACGATCTTAGGTGGGGTTTACATTAGACCGTATCAGCGGATCATCAGATTAACGTTTTTAAAACGATTAGCGTGCACACAGCAACGCCAATACACGATTCGCGTACACACAGCAACGCCAATACACGGATACGCTCAGCTCCGCAGGCATCCTGCGCTCCAAATCACTCCGCCCTGAACAGCGAGTGCCCTCTGGAGGGTGCGCACTCCGGCCCTGCGCAGCTCACAGAGCGCGCGAGTGAAGCGCACGAGCAGTGATTCGGGACTGAGCCGCTGTGTGTGAGATCCCAGCGCATATCACTTACTACTTGCAAGTGGAAGGATGGCAAGCCTAAAGACAATCATAACTACACAATGGGCAGTATTTGCATCAGTATTTGCAGTATTTTCATACTTTTATACTCTTTAATGAAAGGTGATACAAGGCGGAAGTCCGCGCCATTTTTCAGCAGTCGCGTCACATGACCAACGCCAGCGAATCAGGAAGGTGGATGTCACAGTGACGACGTCCAATGACGACGCCAGCTAGAGCTCAGCACAGAGTATCCGTGTATTCTCAATGTTTACACAGCACCGGACCAGACACGATCTGGATTGAATACGTGGACCCTGGCGGATTCCCGTTTCCCGGTGTTTTAATGTAAACGGACAGTGCATCCGCGAAGAAAACGAGACAGATACGGTCTAATGTAAACTTGGCCTTAGAGAAGCAATCGTTTCTGCACATCAGTCTGGGACGGGTTATAAGGCCATTTCCAAACCATCATTCTACTGTGAGAAAGATTATTCAGACGTGGAAAACATTCAAGACAGTTGCCAGTCTTCCCAGGAGTGGACGTCCCAGCGAATTTACTCCAAGGTCAGACCATGCAATGTTCAGAGAAATTGCAAAAAAAAACCAAGAACTACATCTAGGACTCTACAGGCCACAGTTAGCATGTTAAAGTTCATGACAGTACAATTAAAAAAAAAAAACTGCGTAAGTATGACTTGTTTGGAAGGGTTGCCAGAAGAAAGCCTCTTCTATCTAAAAAGAACGTGACAGCACGGCTTCAGTTTCCAAAGATGCATCTGAACAAGCCACAAGCCTTCTGGAACTTTGGGCAGATGAGACCAAAGTGGAAATGTTTGGCGAAACCCAAACACAGCATATCGGCACAAACACCTCACACCAACCATCAAGCGCGGTGGTGGAGGGCTGATGATTTGGGCTTGTTTTGCAGCCACAGGGCCTGGGCACCTTGCAGTCATTGAGTCAACCATGAACTCCTCTGTATACCAAAGTATTCTAGAGGCAAACGTGAAGCCATCTGTCTAACAGCTAAAGCTTGGCCGCAATTGGGTCATGCAACAGGACAATGATCCCAAGCACACCAGCGAATCTACAGCAGAATGGCTGAAAAAGAAAAGAATCAAGGTGTTGGAATGGCCAAGTCAAAGTCCAGACCTCAGGCCAATTGAAATGGTGTGGTGAGACCTTAAGAGAGCTCTGCATAAACAACTGCCCTCAAACATGAATGAGCTGAAGCAATGCTGTCGAGAAGAGCGGGCCAAAATTCCTCCACAACGATGTGTGAGACTGATAAAGTCATACAGAAAACAATTACTTCAAGTTATTGCTGCAAAAAGTGGTTCTACAAGCTATTGAATCATATGCAGAGACTCAGATTGTTGGCACGCCCGCGTCTAAGACGCACTATTTCGAATAATGAACGCATTGTTGAGAGGGGCAGGGGCCAATATGGACGCGAGCATTTTATACCCCATTTGGAACGTTTCGTGGTGTATTACTTGACTTCATGGTTTCAATATCGAAAATCTTGCACAAATATGCAACTTCCAACATAATTATCTGGATATTCAACAGATTTCAGCATCGGATGAATTTGTTTTGACTGCCGCCATATTGAATATACGTCGGACCTGTTCGTGTATTTACACCGCCCTGTTTGTAGTGTCCCAAGCGAGTAAAACCTGATCCAAGTCTTTCGCTAGGTGGCGTCTTACGGTCCATGTATGAATATTCGAAAGAGACAAGAAAACATGGATAAGAAAAAAAAAAGAAAAAATACATCCATTTTGTCATTCTTCGGCAGAAAGAGAGTACATTCACCTGAAAAACTGATACCCCTGATACCCAAGGTAATTAGTCATACTAGATTTACAACAACTACGACAACAGCAACCACTACTACTACTGTAGACCTACACCAAACTGAAAACAAGTTAATAAAATAAATTAATGAAATTAGAAGTAGAGATGATTAGAGACGAGCAGAATTAGACCGTCACAGCATGCAAAAAACAAACCCATTCTTGTGCTATAATTTACAAGGAGGAGATAATATACTAGTGCATCTCAAAAAATTGGAAAATATTGAACTTTTTCACAATATTCTATCAGTTATTTAAGAAAGTGAAAATGTTATATATTATAGACTCATTACACAAACTAAAATGTTTCAAGCATTTTTCTATTTTAATTTTAATCAGTATGGCATACAGTACAAAAACATTTAAAAAAAAATCTCAAAATATTAGAATTTCATTTCGAGTTTGAGTAAAACAGTATGAACACAGTGTATCTCTCGGTCTAGTTCAGTACACACAACCACAATCATGGGGAAGACTGCTGACTTGACTGTTGTCCAGAAGATGATCGCTGATGCCCTCCACAAGGAGGGTAAGCCACAAAAGGTCATTGCTGAAAAGGGTGGCTGGAAAAGGTGCACAAGCAACAGGGATGGCCGCAGTCTTGAGAGGACTGTCAAGAAAAGTTGATTCAAGAACTTGGGAGAGCTTCACAAGGAGTGGACTGAGGCTGGTGTCAGTGTATCAAGACCCATCACGAACAGACATCTTCAAGAAAGGGGATACAACTTTCACATTCCTAATATCAAGCTACTCCTGAGCCAGAGACAATGTCAGAAGTAAAACAAAAAAGGCTTTAAATATTTCACTTTACATGTAATGAATATAGAATATATGAAAGTTTAGCTTTTTGAATTAAATTATGAAAATAAGGAACTTTCATGGTATTCTAATTTTTTGAGATGCACTAGTAGATGTGATATATAGTGGCCTGTGGTTGAATTCAAAAATATTGCCACTGATTAAACAATATCCAGGGATGTGATTTGGGGCTGGTGAAATTATCTGAAAATTTTAGCCGGGGGTCTGGGGGCCGCAGCCCCCCGAAGCTCCTGGGTTCTGGGGTTTTCTGACTTAATAATTGTACTAAAATGGCAAGCAAACACACAAGAAAAAAAACAAAAAAAACAAAAACCACTTGTCATGATTAACAAATTCAAGCCAATTTAATGGTCAACATGCAACTCTGAGCCCCTATAGTAAATTCAGTGATTCTTAACTGACAAAAAGCCAAAACATGAAACCTAAAAATGTCATTCTAAATTAAATCATCTGCATTAGAATAAATAGAAAATTGTATAAAAGAGTGATTCCATGCTTATGGGTACTGAAATGGGGACATGAACTTATTCACCTAAAACCATTTCTTTTTTTACCATCAGGTCACAAAACATGTAATCTTTAATGAATGATATGTTAAAAGATAACTTTAATTTTCTGAGATGTAATAAAAACATATTTATATGCCAAAGTCAAGCCTATGAGTTCCAAAATGATGTCTGTTACATTACTTCTGTTACGATTGTCCATCTCGCGTCTGTTACAAATTAATTACAATCTAGCTATATACCATGTTAATCTTATTGAAAGAATGTGTATGTTTATTCTACTACACATGTTTATTAATTATATTTGCTAAAACATCACCTTCCTATGTTTCAAAAAGTAATTCTACATTGTTAAAATTGAGAATATATATGTCCACAACACTTCTGTTACGTTCTGACTTTGGCATATAAATATGTTTTTATTACATCTCAGAAAATTAAAGTTATCTTTTAACATATCATTCATTAAAGATTACATGTTTTGTGACCTGATGGTAAAAAAAAGAAATGGTTTTAGGTGAATTTTTAAAAATAAGTTCATGTCCCCATTTCAGTACCCATAAGCGTGGAATCACTCATAAGGAAAAACAAAATTTATACTTTCAATTACTGTAGAAGTTGAACATACCTAAATGTGCCTTTTCAAACAAACATGATGCAACATAAGAATTCATCCACAATCTTCAGGAACTCTCAAAGAAAAAAAGATGCGAGCATCCATGTCCAGTTCCAGCACATCAGTCACTTTTTTTCTGCAGTTTCTACTCTAACAATGTCAACTTCATATACATAACTCTATAGTGTTCACTCACTTAAGGATAATCATAACTCCACAGTGTTCACTCACTTAGGTGGTGTTTACATTAGACCGTATCCGTATCGTTTTCGTCGCGGATGCACTGTCCGTGCACATTAAAACGCCGGGAAACGACTCCACAGGCGGAGCAACTTGAATCCACCAGGGCCCACGTATTCAACCCAGTACGTATCTGATCCGGTGCTGTGTAAACATTGAGGAACGAGGATACGCAGTGCTGAGCTCTAGCTGACATCGTCATTGGACAACGTCACTGTGACATCTACCTTCCTGATTCGCTGGCGCTGGTCATGCCACGTTGGTCATGTGACGCGACTGCTGAAAAACGGCGCGGAGTTCACTTCCTGCTATTTGTCGATGGAAAATGCGTACCTTTTGACATCTCCTCCTTCGCGTGAGGGAAGTCTTTCCCACTTGCGCGGGCATCCTCTGGCGAGGGGTAGTGGTCCAAAAAACGGCCCAGTATGTCCCCATATTTTGTTTGGACACTTTTCCAGTCCACACCCTGAGCCGACACCGTTGTTTTATAATCCAATGTTACGTTTAGTAACAATTGGACCTCGTCATCCGTCCATGAAAAAATGGTCTTTAGGCTTGCCATCCTTCCACTTGCAAGTGGTGAGTGACTTGCGCATGCCCGATATGCACTGGGATCATGTGACGTGCCGTCTAATTAGTCATGTGATTAGCGTATCTGTGTATTGGCGTTGCTGTGTGCACAGGGAACGGTTTTGTTGCGGGCACAGAAATTTTGTGCGTGTACGCGAATCGTTTTAAAAACGTTAATCTGATGATCCGCTGATTCGAAATGATGTAAACAGGGCCTTAAGGATATTCAGAACCCCAGTGTTCACTCACTTAGGTTTCGTTTCTATCCCGGGCTCCAGCCCGACTTTGCACGCTCGTAGCTCGGGCAGGGGAGGTCCCAGAATCCCCAAACTTGACAGCCAGAGTCCTCTGCCCTCCCCCCAAAGAACCAGCGCGGGCAGGGCGCGCTAGCCCCGCGCCTCGGGACGTAATTCACCCCGAGGCGAGCCGCGGCGCTCCGCTTAGGTTTCGTTTCTATCCCGGGCTCCAGCCCGACTTTGCACGCTTGTAGCTCGGGCAGGGGAGGTCCCAGCATTCCCAAACTTGACAGCCAGAGACCTCTGCCCTCCCCCAAAGAACGAAATCGCTGAACAAATGTCTCACAGTCTTATGTCCAACGTCTGTAGCAACCTCTTTCTCCAACCATTCCCAGCGGAACTTGTTTTTCACTATTCCGTCGATTTCTTTAACTCGATTTGCATCTTTCAACTCTTTGTTTGAAGCGAGCTTACGCACAGCTATCTAACAAGCGCGTTCATTGGTTGTTACAGAGCGATGGGCCAATCACGTACCTCGTTTCATCTCAATGACGGAATTACCGAAAGTCAGAACGAATAGGATACGAATGCGGATTTTTGAGCGAAAAATCGGAAAATTTTTTTTTCAAATTTTGAGGTGAAAAAAGCGGAATTCCGCGAATTCGCGGAAAAATCACATCCCTGAATCTCTCAATATATTTGGCTGAAGCATTGATTTTTGTCATCTACATTGCTTCATATGGCTTCTAATACCAAAAAAAAACCCCAGAATTGAGAAGAAAAAAAAAACAGCCCCTGGGCTGCCCCAGCTGTTCATTGGGCTCGCTTCACTCACTAGGTTCGCTTCAACTGAAGGATAATCACTGGGCCCCCCATTGTAGAAATGGGCCCCTGTTTTTTTCCCAGGAGGGGCCTTGTGGGCCCCTTGACCTGCAAAACAATCTGATACCCTGTCCACACTAGGGATTTTGTACCGATATGAAACTACTTTCGTACCGCAACACCTGTCCACACTAGCAACTATACCGGTACTGTAGCGGTATAACTGTATCGGTACGAAACCCACAAATGTATGGGTTTCGTATCGGTACTGTAGCGCTTCGCTGTAGTGTGGACAGATGAAGCGGCTCTGTATCGATACAAATATAATGCGCATGCGCAAAGTCACACACCTCAATTGATGTCTTCGCTGAATAAAATAGTGAAGAACGGAGATTCGTTTGTTTCTTTCTCAACTGCCTCGCGCGTTTTATACAAATCGACTGAATAAATGACCAGAAATACAGACTGGACATTGACAACAAAAAGCACACACATGTTGTTTCATCCGCCATATTCTCAGAAGGAAGTTACTCGGTAACCACGGAAACATTTCGCGCATGCGCATTTCAACTACCGTGAAAGAAAACTGCAAACATTTCTCGCTAGCGTGGACAGACGCACTAAACTGTACCGGTATACTTTGTATCGATACAGTTATACCACTATCGTACTGGTATAAAGGCCAATTTATGCTGACAACCCAGTCCTCGCAGACAGTGTCGCAGATAGCGTCTGCGTAGCCCCCCCACCTTCACAGACGCTCTGCGCGCACCTCCCAAAAATTGTGACCACCGCAGAAGCCTCGCAGACAGCGTCGCAGACAAGAGGGCTCTGATTGGTCCACTCTACATCCGCTGTACACGCACTTCCGCTTCCCTGCTTTCCCGGTTTGGTTTGTTTTCACGACCGCCATTTTTAAAAACACGAGTGAAGATGGAGCAGCACGAAGAGCGGTTGATTGAGGAAGTGAGGAAGTACGTACATCTATACGACTCCAGTTCTAGTCATTATAAGTAACCGGAGGATAAACACTCCACTAACCACACCCACCAACTACTCCTAGCGATTTCGCGACTTCGCGCCCCCTTGTGTTGTGGCGGTGAATAACCGCGCACGCCTATTACTCCCCGCTCAACGATAAATTACAACTGTCTGCGAAAAGCTATCTGCGAAAGCCTTGTCGCAAGAGCATGCAGAGGCCTTAAGTGTGAACACAGCATGAGTCTCTGCATATGGCGTACTTACTTTTTCACACATGGATTCTGCATTTTCACTTAATTTTCGTTAAATACAGTAAATAATGACACGGTGGAACCTGTTGTGTGTTGCTTTACACCTGGGGTCAGATTTGCGTAATTTTAGGACCTCGTAAGGATCAGATGATTTTTTTTTTAGGCCATGTCTTGATCGGAAAAACCATGTAACTGAAAGAGGGTGTACTTTCTTTTTCACATGACTCTACAAGGAAAGCAATCATAAGATCCAAACCGTACACAGAGTTAGTTACACACGATTCATACCACATCGCTGCTAAAGTCTTGATTTAACTGTAAACGGATGCACGGTACAGCAGCGTGTCGAATCCCTGCCAGAGGAACAGAACGCTTGAGGATGTGCTGTTCGAGGGAAATAATCAACTAAACAGCGCTACGCTTCTGCTCGTGTCTGATACCTGGATGTTTTCCGTGAGCCCGTACTCTGCATGGGGATTTTCTGCAACCTGAAACAGAAACGATGCTGGTCAGAAGTGATTGAGGAAAAGTTTTGCCACCCCAAATCTCTCATTAGTGTTAGAGTAGCTCACAGGAGTGTGTCCTTCCATGCTCTGATCCGCATCCGTGTGATCTGGAAACACACAGACGGAGAACTTCATGATCCTTCAGACTGTGCTGGGTGTCTGACTTTAAAGGGATCCTCCAGCGGCTCGACTGTCAAACTGCTTTTATGTAAAATTAGTCGTAGTTTAAAATAATAATAGGTACTAGGGTGCATCAGTTGCCCTCACTTTCATAAAATCTGATGCATTTTTGTTCGGGTGTTCCTTTTCACCAATAAAGACATCCTGTAAAATGTTTTGACCAGATTCAAAAGTCTAATGGTGGCACCATGAGGTTCATTTTTTGCCAAAAAACGCTTACCGTAAAATACCAAATAATAGCCGAGTTCCAATTAACCGCCGAGTTCCCTTTAACGGCCGGGTGTACGCGTGTGTTGTGACAAATAAAGGCCGGTTCCGAATACTCGCCGGGGTCTAAAAAAAAAACAAACAAAAAAAAAAAAAACGTCCGAACGTTCTATCTAGAATCTTGAGGCCCAGCACTTTTCTGGTTTTCTGGTGTTTAAACGATTTTGCATTGCATAGTTTTCTACCGAAACAATATGAATGAATGAATGAATGAATGAATGAAATTATTTCTATAATACTGTTTACAACATTTTGTTACGTGATAATAAACATGCCATTTCAATGTTATAATCTTGGTCTACCGTAATATTTCTTGAGGAATGCAACTCCGTAACTTTTGACAGATGTCTTAGCCACCCCTTTGGGTATACCCAACGAAAGCCAGCGTGTGTGGTGACATTGAGGACTGCGGGTTTCCAAGGTTGGACTGCTGCTTCTGTTAAACGACCTAAATTGCCGAATGCATGCGTCAAAGCACACACTGAGTTTTATTAAAGACCTTATACCATTTCACTTGCCCTTACCCATTCGGATCTGGAAGACGCTTTACAAAAAAGGTGAGAGCGTTCTAACATGCATTTCAGTCTGCTCGCGGCCAATCTAATCCAAGGGGCCTTTTCAACAAGTAATCTGTCGTGCAAGTTGGGCAGAAGCACGCGTCAGGCAGGCAACATGTAGGCCTACAAGTCAGTAACCTATTCAACTAACTTTCATCCGAACTTTAAGTTTTCTACGGGGTCGAGCCACCGTACCAACTCACTCGGGGAATAGGCTCATATCCGCCAAACAGGGAGACGTCTTGGAGAGAAACGTGATGCAAGATGACAGTATGTAGCCACTGCAGGTCACTTATTTTTCAGCATAAGAAAAAACCCTTTGGTTTGACACTTCGCACCCTAATTATGTTGCTTCAACGTCGCGCCCTCCATGCAATTTCAGATTGACAGACATCGCGAAGCACAAAGGGTGGAGGCTGCATGGGTGAGGGTGATAGCAAGTGACCATAACGTTGCAGAGTAATTAAATCACAGTGCTGCGCACAGACAATGGTGTGGTTTCTTGATTATTTTGTAAAGCATGCGCTTAACTAGTCATTAACAGGAAAAGGTGTGTGATTTATCCTTTATCCACCCCGACTGTGCCATGCGAAGATGCATTCTGCGTCTTCAAAATTCCCCGAAGTCGGCACCGTGCTATCTGTAATCTAACTCTAAACAAACTGTAAGTTATACTGGTTAAAAGTAGGCCTATCTGAGAATGATTTTTTCCCCGTTTTGAGGTAGATTTTGGGGAAGGTGTTTGTGAAGAAGGAATTAATCGCCTGTTCCAAATAGCCGCCTAGTCTCTAATACGCGCCGGGTCTCTTACGTGATTGAGACAAATAATCGCCCGGGCTATTATTTGGTATTTTACGGTATTTTATGTTTTCGCGTAAGGTTTGAATCACAATGTTGGACTCCATTTATCAGGGATGAGAGTGGGTGGTCACCAAAAAAGCAGAAAACAAGATGGTGCCCGAAGCCGGGGGTCTGGAAAATTTTGAAAAATAAGGCCTTACAAACCACTTTTCCTGCAATCTGAGCTGTAGTAGATAAAAAAAATCTGTTGTCTTTTTTTTATATATATATTTACATGAAAATATGTTTCAAATCAACTGAGGTTTTTCACCCACGTGACCAAGTCATGTGATGCATCGTTAGGCTGCCATTTTGGACGTCACGGCTCGAATCGGTTTGAATGCGAGGAAGGCGACAAACGAAAAACATAAAAGAAAAAGGAGCGAGATGCAGAAAACACCTTCGCTATCCAGCGACGTAGGGCATTTACAGGGCGAGCAGAGGGAGAGGTATTTGCAAAAATTGAGGTTAGCAGGCTTAGAGAACGACGTTTACCTGCTTCCACCAGGATTGTTCACTGACGTACGGAAGTACACGAAGCCCTCGTCTTTACCTGACTTCGGCCCACATGATCTGTATACCTATGTCGTTAAAAACCCATCGCCATACACAGGTATTGATCTGAAAGCGTATAAGAGTTTGGATCAGGGCTTTGAACCGGTTCAAGGAACGAAAACGAAAACCGGGAACTTTTTCTATTTCACATGGAACAGAAACGAAACCAGAAACTTTATTATTTTTAATGTTCCGGAACAGAAACGCTTATTAAAAATAATGGTAACCGGTTAATACTGGTTTTTATTTCGTTCCTCAAAGTTTCCGTAGCCTACAAATAAAAAAGTCATTCTTCTCCTGCGTAAGTTTCTATGACCCGCTGGGGTTCACTTCCTGTGTGACGTTCACTGACTGAATGGAGAGAGCGGGAGGGTGGACCAGGGTTTTTTCTAGAAAAATTTAGTATGAGGGCGCTCACCATGGCGAGGGAGCGAAGCGGGGGGGGATGGTGCCGGTTGTCCCCCCCGCCGTGCAAAGCCTTTGAAAAATGCTCCAATGGGACATTCTGAGGCTATCTGAGAGGGAAATTATAACAAATTGTCTGTCAACATTGAAAAAGAAAGAAGTAATCTGCTTCTGCCCCGGACAGTCTTTGGCTTTCTTCCGCTTCGTGCTGCGGGATGACATCTTTAAATGCCCAAGTGTCAACAAAAACAACTCGCGAACTACTTCTGTCAAAAGCTCCCGCGCCAGTGGGTGAAAGGTCATTCAGTCTCGAGAAATCTCGCTCTACAAGTCAGCCGACCTTGTATGTAACCCATGTCAAATCTCGCGAGAGCAGCCACGACAAGTAAACAACATGGCGCCTCAGTCTGGAAAACACCAATTCGGATTGTTTTTGCACCGTCTGGCGGTGTATCTACTATGATTGGAATATTTTTGGAGCAATTATAACGTATTTGATGATCAGACACATTGTCACGTAGTGCTGCTGGGATGTTTTCACGGAGTCGGTAAGGGGGCGCAGGCTGAGAGTAAGAGGGCGCAGCGCCCCTGTTCCCCCGTTTAGACGAAAGCCTGGTGGACTACTATCACGTCTCCACATCTTAAATAAGAGGTAAATATTGCAGTCTGTCGTTATTCAAAAACGTCAATTTCAAACACGATATCAATATATTTGTCCACGTTAATGAGAGGCTCGCGAACATTAAATGACGTTAACCTCTGTTAGCCTATCAATGCATAGGGCCTGACTAGCCTTTGGTAACACACTAAACGAATTCTCTTTCATTTTTGGCACTTTTTCTGTTTGTGTAGATGGGAAGACATACTGAGAATCCAAATCGCCAACATTTGAAATAATAATTGTTTTGAATTATTTCTTGTCTTAGTTAATGAAGGTTGTAATAGAATTAGCCTACATTTGGCTTAAGCTGGACGAGACAGAGACATAATTTTATAGCCATTTGTTAAACAGCTGACAGGGAACGTAATTAACCGTTCCGGGAACGAAATTTTTGTGTTCTAACCGGTTCGGGAACGTCTATTTAATGGTGGAACCCAAAACCAGAAACGGTAAAATTCTGTTTCTGTTCGGAACGAACCAATAGGAAAAAAATTCTGGTTCAAAGCCCTGGTTTGGATGCCTACAAATATTTTGTGTCAGGCTGGGTAACATGCCTACATCAGCGGGTCGTCCCTGGAGCCGGTGGTCGCCATCTTATTACAGCTAAGGTTTGTTCACATTTTTATTTACTTTCGGTCCTCAGGATAAACAAAATGTTATTAAATGTCATTGAAATAACTTCTTAGTCTGTTGAGACATGGCCCGTTATAAATTTGCTGTTACCAGGCAATGACCAAGAACTGTATTATTAGGGTCGGTGTCTGTGTTGTAGCAGTGTACTAGCAGCTAGCTGTTAGCACTAGCTAATGTCAACAACATAGTAGCTAGTATGTTACTGTAGCAATGTTTACATTCAGTCATTTGGATGACTGTTAAAACCTTTCAGTCTCAAGTTTTTCCTTTACTGGATTTACTAGTTTACTGTAATTATGATCCGGCAGCTATTTACACCGGATCCAGTGTAAATAGCTGCCGGAGCACACTCCGGCTTGCTCCCCCTCAAATTAAGCAGCGCACTCCGGGAGCAAGCCGGAGTGCGCTGCTTAATTTGAGGGGGAGCAAGCCGGAGCGCGCTCCGGAACCTCGGCCGGCGCACTCCAGGAGCAAGCCGGAGCGCGCTGCTTAATTTGAGGGGGAGCAAGCCGGAGCGCGCTGCTTAATTTGAGGGGGAGCAAGCCGGAGCGCGCTGCTTAATTTGAGGGGGAGCAAGCCGGAGCGCGCTGCTTAATTTGAGGGGGAGCAAGCCGGAGCGCGCTGCTTAATTTGAGGGGGAGCAAGCCGGAGCGCGCTGCTTAATTTGAGGGACAGCAAGCCGGAGCGCGCTCCGGCAGCTATTTACACTGGATCCGGTGTAAATAGCTGCCGGATCATAATTACAGTAAACTAGTAAATACAGTAAAGGAAAAACTTGAGACTGAAAGGTTTTAACAGTCATCCAAATGACTGAACGTAAACATTGCTACAGTAACATACTAGCTACTATGTTGTTGACATTAGCTAGCTTGACCTTCAAAATGGCGGACACCGGGGCGTCACGTGACCCTGTGACGTCAGGTGAAATACCTCAATAGGAGTATTGTTTGAATTCAAAATAAAATCACATTCTACATTCAAGGGTATGGTTATAATTTATGATCAACAAAAATGACAAACTAAATTCACATTAAATGTAAGTTTTATTAATTATCAAAATGTTCATATATTAAATAAAGTTTCTTAGGGAGAAAAGGTCGGTCACCCGATGTCCTCATTAGTTGCATATGATTTCAAAAAGTCTTTTGAAATATTTAAGTTTTCAAAACTGTCAGCATTAATTCAGATTTACTGACCATCATATACATGTTCAATGTATTAAATCAAACGAATGCTGTTTATGGGATAATGTCTATGTACACTTTATACAATTATTTATAGTTCACAGTCACTTCTCATTTTCATTTAATCATTTCGACGACTTCTTCAGCCTTTTGGCCAAAGACAAGAGCTTGTCAGCTTGTCTCTGTTTTTTTTTTTTTTTATACCAGCATTGATTTCACGTACCTTCGCTTCGTCTCGCTTGTCAATTATATTTGGCATTTTGAGTAAAAAGCCGATACGAAAGAGAAACGTATTTTTGAAACGCAGCGACGATGAACATGTGCAAGTTTTGATAAAATAGAACAGATGCGTAGCCTAGTAAACTAGACCCACCCGCCTAGCGGCCAAAAATATTTTTGCCTGCGAGTGGGTCTAGCCTCGCACCATATCAACAAAACACCCCGGGCATCAAATCGTGCCCGCCAATCACAACGCAAGGTTTTTGTTTGGATTCTTTGGGCGGGCTTTTGCAGGAGTGATGAAAAGCTGCGCGACGCTGGAGAAAGCGCAACAGGAAAGATAGCTACGGCTAGTGAACAGCGCGCGTTTGACTCCGCTTTGGAATCAGTTTTAGAAGAATATTGCCGCTTTTCCACTACCAACGCGGCTGAGTCGGGCTGAGCCATGCTGAGTCGGGCTGAGCGGGGCTGTTGGAGTTGCAATTTCGACTACAACCGCGCTGAACCGTGCTGGCTGGAAGTGGGTGGACACATTGGGTGGAGTTAGCGAAAGTGGGTGGACGTCACGTGATGTCGTTAGGTGACGCAAACAGTGACATCAGTGACCTTTTAAGCGGTAGTCTCACGACCCGGATAGTAAACAATAAACATGGAGTCGTTAGTGTTGCTGGTCTTGGTGCTGTGGCTTGTTGTCACCGACAACGCCAACAGATACTGGCAAGAGCGTATAGATGAGGCGAGGCGCATAAGGCTTCAGAAATTCTCGTAATTCTTCTTCTTCCGGGTTTACGGTGTTTACAGATCCCAGCGTGCTCGCGGGGCGTGTGTGGGCATGTGAGGACACTCCTCCTCACCAATCAGTGCACAGGGGAGTGTCTGCTCATGCCCCTAGCCCCACTCGGCTCGCTTCGGCTCGCTTCAGCCCCACTCCAAAACCGTGCGAGTTTTGGGTGTTGAGCAGGGCTGAAGCGAGCGGAGTCGTGCTGCTCTGAGGTAGTCGAAACGCGAGTCGTGTCAGGCTGAAGTGAGCTGAAGTGAGCTGAAAAAGGGTAGTGGAAAAGGGCCATTAGACTTGGAGTTTTCGTTGAAACATGAGCAGGAAGAGGCTCTCCGCTCATTCCTTTTCAAGAAGGACGTTTTCGCTGTTTTGCCGACCGGCTATGGCAAAAGTCTGATCTACCAGCTGGCTCCGCTCGTAGGCAAAAGGATGGGGCTAGTTTGTGCAGTACGAAGAATTAATAAACAGCTTTGAAACATTACTTTTTGATTGTTTCTTATTTTCCCGTTATTTTAAATTTAAGGGAAATTATTTCACCAAACACCACTAAATAAAAACTCTCAAAAACAGTTTAAGCAAACCCTTGAAAAACACTTGGAAAAAATAAGAGTGTATGTTAAGTATGTGGTACAGACTCCAAACTTGTGGTCATTATCTCCAAACTTCTTAATATCTAGAACCTGTTTATTAATTAATACGCATTTTGAAAAATTATTTATTTCAAGGCCTCCCCCACTGCTTTCTGTCGCTCTGACTACGTCACAGTCACTGTTGCGCTGATTGGTCAGAGCGTTGGCCTATACGCACAGAGACAGTTTGAAAGACAGCGGGTTGTTCCTCCCACACCCTTCGGAAATGTCTACGGATCGAGGCCAGACTAAATATTCACATTTAGTCTGGCTTGCCAGGCTAACAGATGCGGGTACTTTTGTAAGAACTTATGATTGGCTTTTGTTCTCTCCCACACTCTTGTAAGAACTGTTATGATTGGCTATCATGCTCTCGCCAGCGATGTTTTGGCCAATTACATTGTAGAGAACACGTATTCTACCGCGAGACTTAGCGAGACTAAAGATGGCGAAAATGTAAACATGTAACATTGTCGTACGCTTGAGTATCACGAAGGAACATACCCCAACCCCCCTCAATGAAAAAAACATCTCAACGGATTTGGCATAATATCGATTTTCGCTCAGAGAAAGCGGAAATCCGCCGAAAAGCAGAAAACTCTCATCCCTGATTTATTGATTTCTTGTGATCCAGAGATCAGGTTAAGAACCTTTGCAAGGGATTGAGAAGCGTTAATGTGATTCATAATACATTTGTATTGTTTAAAAGTAGTTGAACAATGATTCAATGAACAGCTAAAACTCAAACTGTGCTTGATAATATATTTAGAATATGTACTAAAAATGTGTATCCAAGATATTTGGTATAGACCCTTTTCACGTGATGTCCCGACAAACGCGGCCGCCATTTTGGACATGTACTACCAGTAGTCTACCACAGCCAACAACGAGGAACGACGGCGAAGCATCGAAAGGAATATAGCCATCAAAGAAAGTTTTTACTTTCAGCAAGACTTCCATCATGCCATTATATTGTTGTGCACCTGGATGTAGTAACCATCAACACACAAGGCAAGATTTATCATTTTATCGGATCCCGACAGATGCTGACCGACGGAGAAGATGGATGGTCTCTAAAATATTGGCAAAATGATGTTTGACATAGCAATCGTGTGTAACGGGAAGCATTTGCATATCTGAAGTGTTGTGTTTACATCAAAGATAAAATAAACCGATATGACAACGACTGCTGCTGCCAGGTTGGGGACACAAACTAGTAGAAAGGAAGTGTGCCAACAGTGCCAACACACTTCCTTTGTGGTCGATTCTGCTTTAAGGTAAGATGCATTTAATTATTCGTCTGCTGTGGGTTTGGAATTGGTAGCCTGACCGATTCGTCCATGTTTGTGGTGCCATTTGTTTGTTGACGCGTGTTGAAATGGAAGACTGGTTGTTGACATTAGAGCCCTGCACTCCCGCAGGAGTCCCGCGGGACCCGCCGCAAAGCAGTGTGGCGCGGGACAAATTTTGAAAGCTCATTGCGGGCGCGGGCGGGACCGGAAGTGCACATATGCACGCGCGGGAGCGGGAGTGCACATATGCACGCGCGGGAGCGGTGATAAGCTGCAGTCCCGCTAACTAAAAACGTGTTTGAAATAAAATTTATAAACTATTAATTTATGTCTATCATATATAATTTGTGCTGGATATTTTATTTGGCATTAATAAAAACATTTTAAGATGCCTAAATTTGCAGAGAGAGTCAGATTGCCAGATTGAGTGAGGAATGGCATCTTAAATTTGCCACTGATCACCCTAACGGGAAATCCTTTGATCACTCTAATGACTCGCAGTTCACACCCAGCTAGCAAGAGAACCATGAGTGAAGTGATTTACTGCTTGCGTTAGTCTACAACTCTAATCAGAGAGACAGGTTACACAGTGACGGTAGGCTTGACTCAATGCTATCCCAGAAATCCTTCCTGTAATATGCAAATTTGGCTGTCCAATCAGAGGCGGCCAAATTTGCATATTACAGGAAGGATTTCTGGGATAGCATTGAGTCAAGCCTACCGTCACTGTGTAACCTGTCTCTCTGATTAGAGTTGTAGACTAACTCAAGCAGTAAATCAATTCACTTCTCTTACTAGCTCTGCTTTGCAATAAAAAAAAACACCATTGGCACAAAGCAAGCCCATTCACTTTATGCTGATCAGAGAATTACAATGGTTTCTCATGTGATTAAAAATGTGCAATTCGCGATTAAATATTTTAATCACTTGACAGCGCCAATTATTATTAGAGACACGACATGCTGAATTCAGAAACAAGGTAAATAATAAACGTGAGCTGTAGATATTTAAGCTCAAATCCACTCAAAGTAGGGGGCGGGGCACCATCATGCTGTGTCAAGACAAGAACTTTCCTGAGAAATAACGCGAATGTCTGCATCATGCGGGATTTGCAGGCGGGAGCGGGACAAAATATGGCGGGCGGGAGCGGGACTGAAAATCATAATTCTTTGTGGACGCGGGCGGGAGCGGGACTGCACAATGCGGGCGCCGGCGGGAGCGGGACTGAAAAATCCGACCCGCGCAGACCTCTAGTTGACATGATTTCCAGTGATGCTTTGGTGCTGCTGTGGATCAGATGTGTTGAGTAGCCTGACTGTTTTTTTTTTTCTTGCGTGTGGTATCATTGTTGACGCGAGGTTGTTTTTTGAACATGCCAATGCGGACACGATTTCCCCTGATGAGTTATGACTTCAGACACGATGCGTGTGTGGAGTCCGCGTGATGTGTGCGTAAGATAGGCTTCTCATGTGTTTGGAGATCTGCGCTCTGAGACAAGCGCAAGCACCCCCCCCCCCCCCCCCCAAGAGAAAAAAAGGGACCCCCCGAAAATATCGGCATAGTTCGAACACTGGGTTGGAGAAAATAATGGCAAATAGTGAGTGCACAAACCATAGAAGGTAAACTGTACACAGTGCCAGGGCAGTGTGATGGTATGTGTACTTTTAGATTGTGTTAGCTTATCAATGAACACACTCGTCACTCGACGAGTTTCACGTCTTTACGACGGATACTTAAATGTGTGTTAGGTATTATTGTTGCAGTCTAAGCAGTCATTGTAGCAGCTAGATGAGCGAGAACCGAAAGGGTCTGTGCCATAAACCGTTATTTCTTCATGTCCAAAATGGCGGTCGCGTTTACGAAGGTCACGTGAGTGAAAAGGGTCCATACTCTATAAGGTGCCATAATGTTTCATGAAAAGTGATCGAAATTTGTCATAAAAGTCATAAAATAGCAGCTTTTTCCATAACTTTGAGCTCCTGGTGCCACCATTAAACTTTTGAATTTTGTCAAAATATTTCACCCAGTGTGTTTTCTTACCAAAAGGAACATAAAAACAAAAATGCATCATGATCGGAGGAACTTTTCATTTTTAGGGGGCGACTGATGCACCCTAACAGGTACTGTGTGTGTACATGTGGCCACTGCTTATAAATAAAATAGTTTTCCGATTCCATATGGACCCTTTTCACGTGACGTCACGACAAACCCGGCTGCCATTTTGGACGTGTACTACCAGTAGTTTACCACAGCCAACACTGAGGAACGGCAGCAAAGAAAGTGTTTACTTTCAGCAAGACTTCCATCATGCCACTATATTGTTGTGCACCTGGATGTAGTAACCATCAACAAACAAGGCAAGGGTTATCATTTTATCGGATCCCGGTAGATGCTGACCGACGGAGAAGATGGATAGCGGCATACCAGCGCTTGTGTAGTGACCACTTTGTTGGAGGTAAGATGAATAAAATTAGCCAGAAAAGGCATTACATTGCTGTTAACATTCTGTGGCGGCGAGTGTGTAACCAAATAGGCTAAAATAACCCATTGTAACCTCTTTGTTCTTCTGTAGTAGCTATTAGCTAACGACATTAGCTAGCGTTGTGTTCCTTTGCTGTTGGTAGACTGTAGGACAGATCAGAGGCAGTGTCCTACAAACAGCGCTTAATTTGAGGGGAGCAAGCCGGAGCACGCTCCGGAACCTCGGGCGATGGCTCCGGCAGCTATTTACACTGGATCCGGTGATCCGACACCTCTTTTGACTATGTAACAAATAATAATAATAATAATAATAATAATAATTAAATAAAAAAATGCAAATTTATTTAGTGTTAAAGTCTGATTTTGATATCTGTCTTGTTGGTGATTTTCTCTCATGAAACGACATCCACAAAATATCTGCAGATGAACTTAATTTGCAGTGTTATTACAAAACATGCCCAGAAGTGCAGCGCCGCGCGCCCCCTCCCCTCTCCTCTTTTTTTCCGCACCGGAGCCGCTCATCCTCTGCGCTCCGGGACCTCCCACTTTACAAATTAAGCACTGCCTACAAATAAGTGTTCAAAATAAGAGGAACATGTATTTGTCTCTTAAATCCAGGCCGTTCCCTGTAATCTGTAACAACGGTTGGAGAAAGTAATGGCAAATAGTGAGTGCACAAACCATAGAAGGTAAACTGTACACAGCGCCAGGGCAGTGTGATGGTATGTCTACTTTTAGATTGTGTTAGCTTATCAATGAACACACTCGTCACTCAACGAGTTTCACGTCTTTACGACGGATACTTAAATGTGTGTTAGGTATTATTGTTGCAGTCTAAGCAGTCATTGCAGCAGCTAGATGAGCGAGAACCGAAAGGGTCTGTGCCATAAACCGTTATTTCTGTACGGCGTTGCTAATGTGTCGTTACTGTTATTTCTCCTTCTGCTCGCCCTGTAAATGCCCTACGTCGCTGGATAGCGAAGGTATTTTCTGCATCTCGCTCCTTTTTCTTGCATGTTCTCCGTTTGTCGCCTTCCTCGCATTCAAACCAATTCGAGCCAAAGTCCGCTACATGTCCAAAATGGTGGTCGCGTTTACGAAGGTCACGTGACTGAAAAGGGTCTATAGCAGATATACACATCATGTTATCAGTGATACTCGCGTCATCTCTTCCAAACATCACCGAGCTGGAAGCAGCATCAGGGCCTGGAGTTGGGATTTTGGTGACCAAGTTTGTACTGCGTTTTGTTCAAAATCCAGTGCTGTAAACTCGATCTATTTTCAAAATAATAAGAAAGCAAGCACTTGTTCATGAATTGTCTAAGAAGCGTTATTTAGTACTAATAAGCACATCATGTTTCACAAGTGTATTAAAGCGAATAGCACAAGTTTGACCAATTATACTTTTAACTTTTAGTTTTCCCGAAAGAGCTGATTTATTCCCACACGGGACTTTTGTAATTGCAAACCGAACAGATCGCTCAAAAGATTCCAACGTTATCTTCGCTGCCTTCTCGATGTTTTGTTGAATGGCTGGAATTCTTGGCATGCATATCTGCCAAAAAGCGCAAAAAAAAAAAAAAACCTTGAATTTGACCTTTCAGAAGGGCCAAACAAAAGCTGTGATAATCAAAAGGTACATTTTCTTAAAATAAACACCATTTGCTTGATATCGAATCGGTAATCTTGGCGAACCACGAGGTGAATTTCGTTTCTTTTTATCTGCCGATTATCTTCCGATACTACAAAGTTATAACAAGGTTTCTCTCATTTCGTTTCTGGTTCTGATTGGTTCCGAAGTTTATCGAGAGGTTGTTGCTAAAACCCGTGACATGGAACAGGACGTGACATGTTATCGCTCAGGCAGTGACCTCTCCGCGAGACAAGACAGGACGGAACGGACCCTACCCTACCTTACCTTATGGCCCTTTTCCACTACCCTTTTTCAGCTCACTTCAGCCCGACACGGCTCACGTTTCGACTACCTCAGAGCAGCACGACTCAGCTCGCTTCAGCCCTACTCAGCACCCAAAACTCGCACGGTTTTGGAGTGGGGCTGAAGCGAGCCAAACCGAGCCGAGTGAGGCTGGGAGCATGAGCAGACACTCCCCTGTGCACTGACTGGTGAGGAGGAGTGTCCTCACATGCCCACACACGCCCCGCGAGCACGCTGGGATCTGTAAACACCGTAAACCCGGAAGAAGAAGAATTACGAGAATTATGAAGCCTTATGCGCCTCGCCTCATCTATACGCTCTTGCCAGTATCTGTTGGCGTTGTCGGTGACAACAAGCCACAGCACCAAGACCAGCAACACTAACGACTCCATGTCCTCCATGTTTATTGTTTACTATCCGGGTTGTGAGACTACCGCTTAAAAGATCACTGATGTCACTGTTTGCGCCACCTAATGACATCACGTGACGTCCACCCACTTTCGCCAACTCCACCCAATGTGTCCACCCACTTCCAGCCAGCACAGTTCAGCGCGGTTGTAGTCGAAATGCAACTCCAACAGCCCCACTCAGCACGGCACAGCTCAGCCCAACTCAGCACGGCTCAGCCCAACTCAGCCGCGTTGGTAGTGGAAAAGCGGCATTATTCTCCGTACGCCAGAGGAGAATGAACCGTATTTCAGTTCAGTTTAAACAGTGGTATCAGCCATCATGTGAAGGACTGGGGCTGGATGAAATTAACAAAGCTAAGAATTTAAAAAGTGTCAGAGCAAACGCAGAAGACCAGAGAAGAAATAAATATTAACACATACGCACCAATTTGTTTGTTATTTCTTTCTTTTGATTATTCTTAACTAACTAGGAGTATGTTATCCAAACTATAGATAGTTTTCACATGACATCACAGAGTCGGGGATTCCCTGGTGGCGGCCATCTTGTAGGGCAAGCTTACCGTACGGGTCACTGAGCACACATTGTAACGCGCGAGTTACATTTATTTATATATTATTTACATTTATAGTTACATTATTACTATTTAAAGCTAGCAATGGTGCACACCTGTTGTATTCACGGCTGTTGTAATAGGTCAGATGATGACGTCAAGCGGAGCTTTTATGGAATTCCCACTGTACGGGAGCACGAAGGCGAGCAAACAAAAACTCAGCATACAAAGGAGAAATCTATGGCTTGCAAGAATCAACCGCAAGGATTATCAGCCTTCCAGACACAGCGAAATCTGCTCCGATCATTTTATAAGTGGCAAGTTGTTTAAATAAACAATCAATTGTGTAACAAGCCTACATACCAGTTAATTATATTACAAAGTTTATACTGATATGGTACTGTAATACCACTAATGGATGTAAAATTTGTCTTAAAATCAACTCGATATTATACACACACACATTTATATGCAGTGTTGAGAGCTCTAAAATTCCAATGTTTACATACCTTGGCTGTAATTAGGACACGACTGTCACTTGTTTTTATATGGTGGACTTCACGGACCCAGCCACAGACAAAATAATTGTATGACTCCAGCGACTTGTATGCTTTGAGGTCGTCAAGTGTGTAGGCACTTTTACTATTCACGAAATAGTTCACAATATCAGGGTACGATATGGATGGCAGCCCTGCATAGTCACTTGAAAATGCATCTTTGTCCACTTCGTAGGGGTCAATTCCCCCAATCAAGGCCAGTTTGGCTGCATACCGTTGTCGTGAGATGTCGTCTAATGTATCTATATACTTCCGTTTGCTTGATTTTGCCGACATTGATCTTTATTTTAGAAAACTGACTATATAACTTCATAAATTCGTCCGAGATAACGTAGCCGGTAATGGCGATGGTCCGTTTTATTTACCCTGCAAGATGGTGGCTGGGGGGCGTTCCCCGGAATGGTGTGACGTCAGTGAAAACTATCTATACCATGACAGGTGACAGGACAGCTAAGGTAAGATCCCCGGGATGGGACGGGACAGGACAGATAAGGTAAGATCATGACAAGAGTCCAATGTCCATGAGCGATAATATGTCGCATCGCATCCCGTCCCGTCCTGAGTCTTATCAAGAAATAGAACAGGCAATCGAACTTGATCAGGATAAGTGCCGATTGGTTACGAAGTTTCACTATTCTTACAAGACGATGACATGGTGGCTTCACCACTTGTTCTTGTGTAGCTTTAGGGGTGTTTAGGGAGGGGTGCAGCGAATCAGGAAGGTGGATGTCACAGTGACGTTGTCCAATGACGACGTCAGCTAGAGCTCAGCACAGCGTATCCGCGTATTCTCAATGTTTACACAGCACCGGACCAGACGCGAACTGGATTGAATACGTGGGCTCTGGCGGATTCCCGTTTCCCGGCGTTTTAATGTGAACGGACAGTGCATCCGCGAAGAAAACGAGACAGATACGGTCTAATGTAAACTTGGCCCTAGTGGGACGCCATGGCCTAATGGTTAGAAAAGCAGCTTCACTGGTTCGATTCCCTCGACCAGCAGGACTGGTTGAAATGCCCTTGAGCAAGGCACTTTGCATTTTCTCTGTGGAAATGCAGTCTAGTTCCAGCTTGTGCTTTCTTTTTAGCATCATTGTGGCATACTTGTTTAAAGGTCCCATTGCATCGTTTTTTCATTAATTGTGCGGTGGTCTCTAGTATGAATGAATGCCGTGAGCCGGTTTTGGTGAAAAAAATGCTGTGGTTCTCCTGTTTCAGGCTGTTCTAGTTTGGTGGAGGAGCGGGTGGCGGGAGAGCGACAGGATTTCAGCTCTTATCATTAATATTCATGACATGTAAACGTGTTACCTCTGATTGGCTAACAGCACTGTGACGCTACCTCCAGTGGGTCAGAACAAGCGGATGTGGGTGTCTATGGCGAGAGAGAAGGAACAAACCGTGAAGGGAAAAATACCGCGCGCTGACGTCATTAAGGTGCGACGCGAGGAAATAAAATAAATTCAACAAATGTTTGGGTTTTTACTGAACAAACAAACAAATAAAGGTGAAGCTCTCAATTTACCGGTCGATCTACGTTCCGACTCTCACCTATGGTCATGAGCTTTGGGTAATGACAGAAAGAACAAGATCGCGGATACAAGCGGCCGAAATGAGTTTCCTTCGCAGGGTGGCTGGGCGCTCCCTTAGAGATAGGGTGAGAAGCACAGTCACTCGGGAGGAGCTCGGAGTAGAGCCGCTGCTCCTCCACATCGAGAGGAACCAGCTGAGGTGGCTCGGGCATCTTTTTCGGATGCCTCCTGGACGCCTCCCTGGGGAGGTGTTCCAGGCATGTCCCCCCGGGAGGAGGCCCCGGGGAAGACCCAGGACACGCTGGAGGGACTATGTCTCTCGGCTGGCCTGGGAACGCCTCGGTGTTCTTCCCGAGGAGCTGGCCGAGGTGTCTGGGGAAAGGGAAGTTTGGGCTTCCATGCTTAGACTGCTGCCTCCGCGACCCGGTCCCGGATAAGCGGAAGAAGACGAGACAAACAAATAAAATGAACGAGTGACTTAAAAAAAAAATGTGGGCGTCTTTGTAAAAACTGTTTTGATTGGCTATTATAACAGAGCATGCTGCATGCTTTTTGGTTTTGTAGCGCAGATTACCTGGCTAACTGCAGGAAGCGGTTAGCTGCACAGCTAATGTAGCCATTGCAAGGCTAACGCACGATTTTAAAACACGGCAAAACGACCAGTTATACACTTACTTGTTCGGTGTTTGTGGCTGATGCGGCAGGGATGCTTGGTACGGACCCAGGCTTCAGTGACAGTTGATGTGCAAAACCTTCCCTGTACTGTCCCAAGTTGTGGAAACATTCATCAGGAAAATGCTTCCGACAAACATACACCGTCTTAGGTAGACTCGACGGCGTATTATTGGAGTAAATAAAATTAAGCCACTGCGTCTTCAGGGGCTCTCCCGTCGGCAGTAAAAACAGACTCTTTTCTGTGTTGTCACATCCATGTACAGCGCAATTTCCATGTTTGGTGGCAACTTTTGAGCTGGGCGGGCAATCCATACAGTGGGTGGGAATCCAGAGGGGGGGGGCGTGGGGATCATCTCCCTGGCTGACGCAGGAAAGGGAAGAGCCTATCAACGCGCCATTTTGACGCGCCATTCTCAAATGTTGACAAAGGGTGGGCATAGTTTGGTTTACACATTATGAAATTTCTAGCCACTTAAGAAGGTCAGAGGAACTCATTTTAACGTTAAAAAACCTCCGAAAGTGAAAATTTCATGCCATGGGACCTTTAAAAACTGAAATTTGGTAGCCTAGTAAACTAGACCCACCCGCCTAGCAGCCAAAAATATTTTTGCCTGCGAGTGTGTCTAGCCTCGCACCATATCAACAAAACACCCCGGGCATCAAATCGTGCCCGCCAATCACAACGCAAGGTTTTTGTTTGGATTCTTTGGGCGGGCTTTTGCAGGAGTGACGACAAAGCTGCGCGACGCTGGAGAAAGCACAACAGGAAAGATGGCTACGGCTAGTGAACAGCGCGCGTTTGGCTCCGCTTTGGAATCAGTTTTAGAAGAATTAGACTTGGGGTTTTCGTTGAAACATGAGCAGGAAGAGGCTCTCCGCTCATTCCTTTTCAAGAAGGACGTTTTCGCTGTTTTGCCGACCGGCTATGGCAAAAGTCCGATCTACCAGCTGGCTCCGCTCGTAGCCAAAAGGATGGGGCTAGTTTGTGCAGTACGAAGAATTAATAAACAGCTTTGAAACATTACTTTTTGATTGTTTCTTATTTTCCCGTTATTTTAAATTTAAGGGAAATTATTTCACCAAACACCACTAAATAAAAACTCTCAAAAACAGTTTAACCCTTTGGTGACTGACCCCTTGAAAATGGTTCCTCCAGGAACTATGACTTTTCAGTTGTCAAGACAACAGAAGAACTAAAATACAAAAACAGAAAGATACGTCACAATGCTCTTGTGCACAAAACAAAATGCTCTTGTATTTTAGTTTTTCCGTTGTCTTGACGACTGAAACGTCATCGTTCCTGGAGGAACCATGTTCAAGGGGTCAGTCACCAAAGGGTTAAGCAAACCCTTGAAAAACATAAGAGTGTATGTTAAGTATGTGGTACAGACTCCAAACTTGTGGTCATTATCTCCAAACTTCTTAATATCTAGAACCTGTTTATTAATTAATACACATTTTGAAAAATTATTTATTTCAAGGTCTCCCCCACTGCTTTCTGTCGCTCTGACTACGTCACAGTCACTGTTGCGCTGATTGGTCAGAGCGTTGGCCTATACGCACAGAGACAGTTTGAAAGACAGCAGGTTGTTCCTCCCACACCCTTCAGAAATGTCTATGGATCGAGGCCAGACTAAATATTCACATTTAGTCTGGCTTGCCAGGCTAGAAATTTGGTAAAATAATAATAATAATAATAATAATACTTGTAAAACTATGATGCAAACACAGAATATATAAACAGCCGAGTCACTCCAAGTAACCGCTACCTGATATCACATAATAGGTATTTACCAGATGCTCTCATCCAGCATGACGTACAACAAACACACGCAGAGCAGCCTGGAGAGCAGTTGGGCGTTCGCTGCCTTGCTCAAGCACACTTCAACAATTCCTGCTGGTCCAGCGAATCAAACCAGCAACCTTTTGGTCTCAAAGCTGCTTCTCACCTTTAGACCCGCGATTTTCAACCAGTGTGCTGTAGGAAATTGTCCAGTTTCACTTAATCGGTCCAGAAAAATTTAGTTGCTGCAAATAATTTACCATCGTTGAGCGTCTGTGCTTGCAATGTAGTGGCTGGCGAAGTAATTAAATACTCTTCCACGTCAGTGTGTGCACCTTTCTTCAGTTCCTGCCAGGATATCAGCTTTGTGTCCAGCTAAACAGCCCCAGGTTTCACACTGGGTGAGTATAAACAAACTGAGATACTAAATTGTCATTATTATACACTGTATTAGGCTGTCACTTTTTAACTTTTTTTTGGTTGGTGGTGTGCCGTGCCGTGGGATTTTAATGTAAAAAAATGGGCGGCAGGGTGTAGTGGTTAGCACTGTCGCCTCACAGCAAGAAGGTCCGGGTTCGAGCCCCGTGGCCGGCGAGGGCCTTTCTGTGCGGAGTTTGCATCTTCTCCCCGTGGGTTTCCTCCGGGTGCTCCGGTTTCCCCGACAGTCCAAAGACATGCAGGTTAGGTTAACTGGTGACTCTAAATTGACCGTAGGTGTGAATGTGAGTGTGAATGGTTGTCTGTGTCTATTACCCCTTTTCCACCAAATCAGTTCCAGGGCTGGTTCGGAGCTGGTGCTGGTTCACAACTCGTTCAACTTGCGAGCCAGCTGAGAACCAGTTTGCTTTTCCATAGCTCACGGTGCTAAGGGGAGCCACGTCATTACGTCGCTGTGTTTGCATAAACCTTGGCGCGAACATCGAAGCAACAACAACAACAACGGATGACTTCGCGTTTGTACAGCTGCTGCTTCTCGTCGCTTAAAAATGGCGACCTTTTGCGGTCTTGCAATTGTTGTTGGTCTTAACTCCGCCCCCCCGCTGACGTAAGCAGTTGTTTCCTCTGGCCCAGCAGAGAGTTGGTGCTAGCCTGGAACCGGTTTTTCTGGCCCCAGAGCCAGTTCTTTGTCAGTGGAAACAGAAAACCCGGTTTCCAAACTAAGCACTGGCCCCGAACCAGCCCTGGAACTGCTTTGGTGGAAAAGGGGCCTATGTGTCAGCCCTGTGATGACCTGGCGACTTGTCCAGGGTGTACCCCGCCTTTCACCCGTAGTCAGCTGGGATAGGCTCCAGCTTGCCTGCGACCCTGTAGAACAGGATAAAGCGGCTACAGATAATGAGATGATGTAAAAAAAAAATGTTCCATGGCTCAAAAAAGGTTGAAAAACACTGCTTTAGACCATGGCTTCCCACCAGGCATACGTCACTATATCCATTATTACGTCACAAGTGAGAATACTTGTCACTAGAATAGGAAGCCCATCCAGTATTCTTAAAAAATAATAATAATAATAATTTCTCTCAACAACTAGGTCCATTTGGTCTCAAAAAATCAGTTTGATTTTTTAAATCTACGACTAATTTTATATAAAATAAAGTTTGAAAAAGTCAATCCGCTGGAGGATCCGTTTAAATAAACCAACCAGGCCTGGATCTTTATTCACAACAATCCAGAAAATCTAATATATTGAAATGTGTACCAATAAAATAAGCATTATGTAGAACATTAATCACACTGCAATAATATAAAGTCTAATCTGATTTCAGCAAATGCTAACTAACTACTGCTCAATGGCGGGATTCAATGGGCTACATTAGCACAGCTGGCTAACTAGCTAACTTGTACGTGTTAGCAAGCTAACTAGCCACTTTATGAACGACTGCACAAATATTTAAATATCTTTCTTAAACAATATTTATTACTAATAATAATAAATAAACGAGTTAGTTAGTTATTTCCAAAATAACTAACATTTTCTTTGCGTATAAACCCCTAAGATGAGACGCTAAGACTCACCGTCCGCCATGTTTGTTGTTAGTTTCTACGCTACACGATGATTCAACGCAAGAGTTTACGCACTTGACGTAGCGTCGGCTAACAGGCGACAATGTGTAATAATAATCTCGCGAGAATTCCGAACGCAAGTGAGGTTTCAACGGCAACTCGAAGTTCTCGCGGAATTTGACGAGTCACCTTCGAGACATGGCCGACAACCCCTGCCAACTTTCCCTTTCCGGTGTTTAGCTACATCACGTACGGAAGCCGAAAGTGGACACGGTACGTGCCGATGCACCATACTGAAAAAAAAATCGCAGTAGTAAAAAAAAAAGAGGCGCTGGCGATTGAATAACTAACAATCTGACGAGATTAACAGATATTTCGGACGGGAGATTAAACCCATTTCAGAGTTATTAAACTAAACTATAATCTAAAACCATAAACCAACGAAAGAAGAAGAAAGAGGAAATCGGCGTGTTGACAAATCCGCGACATCAGGTAAAAGCGCCTTTGGCGGCACTTTCAACATGTTAGCTAGCTAACCTAGCCGATTTAGCCGCGGCTAGCTAGCTTTCTTCTTCAAGATGGATATGAAGGCAAATCAACGAATGCAATGTTTCTTCTGTGTCTTTTTTTGTCCTTTATATGTTTTATAGTTATGTCACTAACTTGGCGTCGCATATTGGCTGATTTTTTGACACATTACTCTTACGTAGGTCTCATACCCAGCTAACAAGGTTAGCTAGTTGTAGCTAAACAGCGCAAATTGGGCCCCCCGCTTCTTCGGCGATGGTTTTTATTTCGTACCCGTATTCCTCAAAACCCCGCCTCCAACCTGAGCAATACATGGAGCCGATTGGACGAAATGAGCGCCAGTCACGAATCGCGAACCAATCCTCGTACAGGATGCCGATTTATCAGAATACGGATGGGAGAAAAAATAACGCCTCCCCCCCATTTTTTTTTTAACGGCCTTGCCAGATTCAAAGCCGGGTAGTGTCGTGATTTGCATGCATTCAAACGACTTGTGGAGCGATGTAAACATAATTAAGTTCCGGTCTTTCATAAAACGCGCAGTTGTGCGGATTATAAAGGGGAAGTACGTGTTGCTTTGATTTACTGATCGGGATAAATAGCTGGGATGTTGATGCTCAACCCGAGCTAATGTAATGTTTAGTTATTAGGCTAAGATTATCTCTCTAAACTAATTCGATGAATCTCAAACGCTTCCTGAGATATTTTATTACAAAAATCCATGTTATTTAAAGTGAATAATCGCTGAATGATCTGAAAGGCTTTATAAACAGAGTGCGAATGATAGAGGGGTGTCCAACTTCCTAATTAACTAATTAACCCCTAAAAGAAAGTAAAGCCAATGGTTTGGTTATTTCTTAAACACTTTATGTAGTAAGTAATTATAAAATGAAACAACACGGTATGTTTTTGTAGCTGGGTTAGAAAAACACACCTGAGCTACACTTTGAAACACCCCTACAATGGACCGTACCATTTTTTTTAAAACCCCTTTAAAACTCAACCTGTAGTGATGGCTATTATTATTATTATTCCTTTCAAATATCTCCCTCACACACACTTTTTTTTTTAAATGATAATTAAACCACTCTTTTTGTCATAATATATCTTATAAGATGTAAATATTAACATTTCGTACTTGAACTTATCCCCTGTTTCTTTTATTCAGCCTGAAAGCAAACCTATCTGTTTGGACGTGTTCCAATCCACGTCAAGTGTTTACTCCTGTATGTAGTGCACTACTTAGGGGCTTTCACCTTTTTATAGCCATGTTTGGGACATATCCAGTCCCATAATGCACTGCAGGAGGTTAGTGTCCAAAGGATGGAGGACGTTTGCTTTATACACTATGCACTTTTTAGGGAATAAGGGGTCGATTTAGGACACGGGGTCCATAGTGATATACATGTATATAATTCGCACTCTGTTTATGTTTATTCTAAGATTAGCTAATTCTTTAATTTTATTAAACTTTCTAACAATCCTGACCTTTCCACCTGCTTCCATCATGTCCCGTCACAAGAAACCGGTTCTGATTTGAGTCATTATGAGATGTTTTTGTTTGATTTATTTATTTATTTATGTTCCTTTCACCACACCATTGCACTCAGTCCATTAAGTCTGGAGCATCAGTAGCTGGAGCTGTCAGTGTGTGTGTGTGTGTGTGCCAGGTTTATCTGGAGTGTGTGTGTGTGTGTTGCATCGCTGATCATTTCGAGTAGAGTTCTCTGTCTAGCGCACTCATTCGTCCTCTGTGTGTGTTTTCCGTGTTTCTGTTTTATTTGCGTGCGTGCATGTTCGTCCTCGTCTTTGTGGGTGTGTGTGCTGGGGTGTGCGTGAGGGCAGGATGGAGTGGCAGCCGGACGAGCAGAGCCTCCAGCAGGTTCTCCTGCTGCTGAAGGACTCGCAGTCTCCAGACACAGCCACGCAGAGAGCGGTGCAGGAGGTATCCTTTTTTATTTAAAGAACAAAAAACTGTTAATCTACTTTTTATGTGTTGTTTTCTAAGTCCATCTATTATACAGCATTATTGTGGGAATCTGTGTCTTAGATGGAGGCCGTGTAACAAACAAACATCGTCACAAATCGGATACGTGTGCACTACTATAGGTTGTTATTAAACACAGACACTGATGTTTTTTCCTGTTATAGTTAGTGTTTGAATTTAAAAAAAAAAAACTCTTAAACCTACGGAAAGTCTGTTTCGAGTGCCAGGCTTCTGGATTTTCTTCTGGATCATGACAACATTCACGACAATAACAGAACTTGCGAAATATTTTACAGCTCGATGAGAAACCACGGACAGAGATGCGTGTTTTGGCTCTGATGTGCCCTCTAGTGGTTGATTTTATTAATCTTGCGTGCGTGAATGATGCGTATTTCTCGGAAGTTCGTGTGTATGAGTTTAGATGTCGTGCTTTTACTTGGTTTTTTTTTGTGACTAAGTTTATTTTACTCTGAAAGAAAATTTTAACATCTTCGTATCGGCGACTGCTGTGGTTTTTTTTTTTCTTTGTTATTGACGTGTACCAGGTTTGTAGAAACGATACAAGTTCTGGAGTTGTAATTACGACACCGTGGTGGTGTTCAGTTCGATATTTCCGAAAGCACTCGAAGAAAGAGACACGAGTGACGTACAACCCCGATTCCAAAAACGTTGGGACAAAGTACAAATTGTAAATAAAAACGGAACGCAATAATTTACAAATCTCAAAAACTGATATTGTATTCACAATAGAACATAGACAACATATCAAATGTCGAAAGTGAGACATTTTGAAATTTCATGCCAAATATTGTCTCATTTGAAATTTCATGACAGCAACACATCTCAAAAAAGTTGGGACAGGGGCAATAAGAGGCTGGAAAAGTTAAAGGTACAAAAAAGGAACAGCTGGAGGACCAAATTGCAACTCATTAGGTCAATTGGCAATAGGTCATTAACATGACTGGGTATAAAAAGAGCATCTTGGAGTGGCAGCGGCTCTCAGAAGTAAAGATGGGAAGAGGATCACCAATCCCCCTAATTCTGCGCCGACAAATAGTGGAGCAATATCAGAAAGGAGTTCGACAGTGTAAAATTGCCAAGAGTTTGAACATATCATCATCTCCAGTGCATAATATCATCAAAAGATTCAGAGAATCTGGAAGAATCTCTGTGCGTAAGGGTCAAGGCCGGAAAACCATACTGGGTGCCCGTGATCTTCGGGCCCTTAGACGGCACTGCATCACATACAGGCATGCTTCTGTATTGGAAATCACAAAATGGGCTCAGGAATATTTCCAGAGAACATTATCTGTGAACACAATTCACCGTGCCATCCGCCGTTGCCAGCTAAAACTCTATAGTTCAAAGAAGAAGCCGTATCTAAACACGATCCAGAAGCGCAGACGTCTTCTCTGGGCCAAGGCTCATTTAAAATGGACTGTGGCAAAGTGGAAAACTGTTCTGTGGTCAGACGAATCAAAATTTGAAGTTCTTTATGGAAATCAGGGACGCCGTGTCATTCGGACTAAAGAGGAGAAGGACGACCCAAGTTGTTATCAGCGCTCAGTTCAGAAGCCTGCATCTCTGATGGTATGGGGTTGCATTAGTGCGTGTGGCATGGGCAGCTTACACATCTGGAAAGACACCATCAATGCTGAAAGGTATATCCAGGTTCTAGAGCAACATATGCTCCCATCCAGACGACGTCTCTTTCAGGGAAGACCTTGCATTTTCCAACATGACAATGCCAAACCACATACTGCATCAATTACAGCATCATGGCTGCGTAGAAGAAGGGTCCGGGTACTGAACTGGCCAGCCTGCAGTCCAGATCTTTCACCCATAGAAAACATTTGGCGCATCATAAAACGGAAGATACGACAAAAAAGACCTAAGACAGTTGAGCAACTAGAATCCTACATTAGACAAGAATGGGTTAACATTCCTATCCCTAAACTTGAGCAACTTGTCTCCTCAGTCCCCAGACGTTTACAGACTGTTGTAAAGAGAAAAGGGGATGTCTCACAGTGGGAAACATGGCCTTGTCCCAACTTTTTTGAGATGTGTTGTTGTCATGAAATTTAAAATCACCTAATTTTTCTCTTTAAATGATACATTTTCTCAGTTTAAACATTTGATATGTCATCTGTTCTATTCTGAATAAAATATGGAATTTTGAAACTTCCACATCATTGCATTCCGTTTTTATTTACAATTTGTTCTTTGTCCCAACTTTTTGGAATCGGGGTTGTACTGTGACATTAACTCATGTCAGTTCGAAGGACGGGTTTATTTTGAAAGCAGGAATTCGGAATTACGAATTTTCATTTTTGATTTCTGGACATTTTGAGAGAGAGAATTTATAATAAAAACAACTTTATGGCCGTGTTGGTTCGGTGTTACTCCCTGAGCTCGAGGGTTAAGAGACCGTCCTGAGGGGATTTATTTGCCGTTTCTTTGTTGGAGATTCGAGTTACGAGTTTTACTCAAATGCAGAGTTTTTTCATTCCCATCTTCGTCCCGGTAAAATTTTTACAGCTTTTTTTTCCCTCTTCCCAGGTGTAGTTCAAGTTGTTGTGATTGTTGTTGTTGTAAAATAAGTTTCCTTAGCGAGCGTTGTGACAGAAATTGGAGCAGCTCAATCAATACCCTGACTTCAACAATTACCTCATCTTTGTCCTCACGAGTCTCAAATCTGAAGGTGAGTCCTTTCACCTTTCAGCCTGTTTGTGTAATCAGTTTTCTGTGATGTATTGATCGTGTGTGTGTGTGTGTGCGCGCGCAGATGAGCCGACTCGCTCTCTCAGCGGTTTGATCCTGAAGAACAACGTGAAGGCTCACTATCAGAGTTTCCCTCCTGCCGTAGCCGACTTCATCAAACAGGAGTGTCTCAACAACATCGGAGACCCGTCGCCCCTCATCCGCGCCACCATCGGTGTGTGTGACGTAAACGTAACTATAAATGGATAACGAGTACGACGTGTTATTCTTTTATTATTAACTTTGTCATCTGCAGAATGCTGTGGAGGAATAAAGCACTTTGGAACATGCCATTAGAGGAAAATAATCAGCTTCAGTGTGGTAACAGTGACTCCGTGTCATCACCCCACGCCAGCGCTGATTATTTCCCTCTAACAGCACGACACTGAGAGTGTTATTCCCTACAGACGGGTCAGAGTTTGGGGAAATTTATTCATCCAATTTACAAGGAATAAAGTCCTGAATGTTTAACGTCTGTGTGTAGATACTGTTCCATCCAACGGAGCAAGGTTTAGTGAATAGTGTGTGTGTGTGTGTGTGTGTGTGTGTGTGTGTGTGTGTGTAGGGATTCTGATCACCACTATAGCGTCTAAAGGTGAGCTGCAGATGTGGCCTGAGCTCCTGCCTCAGCTCTGTAACCTGCTCAACTCTGAGGATTACAACACCTGTGAGGTAACACACACGGATCCTGTCATGTCTAAAGTGTCTGTAGCTTTACTGCCCCTTTTCCACCAAAGCAGTTCCAGGGCTGGTTCGGGGCCAGTGCTTAGTTTGGAACCGGGTTTTCTGTTTCCACTGACAAAGAACTGGCTCTGGGGCCAGAAAAACCGGTTCCAGGCTAGCACCAACTCTCTGCTGGGCCAGAGGAAAGAACCGCTTACGTCAGCGGGGGGGGGGCGGAGTTGTTAAGACCAACAACAATAACAAGACCGAGAAAGATCGCCATTTTTTTTTTTTTTTTAAAGATATTTTTTTGGGCTTTTTGCACCTTTATTGGATAGGACAGTGTAGAGACAGGAAATGAGCGGGAGAGAGACGGGAAGGGATCGGGAAATGACCTCGGGCCGGAATCGAACCCGGGTCGCCCGCATTCATGGTATGGCGCCTTAACCACCTGAGCCACGACGCCCCCTAAAGATCGCCATTTTTAAGCGACGAGAAGCAGCAGCTGTACAAACGCGAAGTCATCCATTATTATTATTATTATTATTGTTGCTGCTTCTTCTCCGTGTTGTTTTTGCTTCGATATTCACGCCAAGGTTTATGCAAACGTAGCGACGTAACTGACGTATACAGCGACGTAATGACGTGGCTTCCCTTAGCACCGTGAGCGATGGAAAAGCAAACTGGTTCTCAGCTGGATCGCGAGTTGAACGAGTTGTGACCCAGCACCAGCACTGGCCCTGAACCAGCCCTGGAACTGATTTGGTGGAAAAGGGGTATGTGTCTGGTGTCTAATGAGGTTATTGTAGGCTGTGTGTGACTGATTAAAGTGTGTGTGTGTGTAGGGCTCGTTCGGTGCATTACAGAAGATCTGTGAGGACTCGTCTGAGCTGTTGGACAGCGACGCTCTGAATCGTCCTCTCAACATCATGATCCCCAAATTCCTGCAATTCTTCAAACACTGCAGCCCCAAGATCAGGTCTCTCTCTCTCTGTCTCTGCCTCTCTCTGTCTCTGCCTCTCTCTGTCTCTGCCTCTCTCTGTCTCTGCCTCTCTCTGTCTCTGCCTCTCTCTCTCTGTCTCTGCCTCTCTCTCTCTGTCTCTGCCTCTCTCTGTCTCTGCCTCTCTCTGTCTCTGCCTCTCTCTCTCTGTCTCTGCCTCTCTCTCTCTGCCTCTCTCTCTCTGTCTCTGCCTCTCTCTCTCTGCCTCTGCCTCTCTCTGTCTCTGCCTCTGCCTCTCTCTGTCTCTGCCTCTCTCTCTGTCTCTCTGTCACACACTCTGCCTGCCTGTCTGTCTCTCTTTCTGTCTCTCTCTCTTCCCTCTCTCTGCATGTGTCTATCTCTCTCTGTCTCTGCTGCTCTGCCTGTCTCTCTCTCTCTCTCTCTCTCTCTCTCTCTCTCTCTCTCTCTCTCTCTCTGTCACACACACTGCCTGCCTGTCTGTCTGTGTCTCTGTCTGTGTCTCTCTCTCTCTCTCTCTCTCTGCTTGTCTATCTCTCTCTCTGGCTCTGCCACTCTGCCTGTGTCTCTCTCTCTCTCTCTCTCTCTCTCTCTCTTGCTCTGTCTCTGCCTCTCTCTCTTTGTGTCTCTCTCTCTCTGGCTCTGTCGCACACTCTGCCTGCCTGTCTCCCTCTCTCTGTTTCTGCCTCTCTTTCCCTCTCTCTGCATGTGTGTGTGTCTCTCTCTCTCTCTCTCTCTCTGCCTGTCTATCTCTTTCTGACTCTGCCGCTCTGCCTGTCTCTCTCTCTCTCTCTCTGGCTCTGCCTCTCTCTCTCTGTGTGTCTCTCTCTCTGGCTCTCTGTCACACACTCTGCCTGCTTGTCTCTCTCTCTCTCTCTTTGCACATGTCTCTCTCTCTCTGCTGCTCTGCCTGTCTCTCTGTCTCTGCCTCCTCTCTCTCTCGCTCTCTCTCTCTCTCTCTCTGGCTCTCTGTCACACACTCTGCCTGCCTGTCTCTCTCTCCGTTTCTGCCTCTCTCTCTCTGCCTGTCTATCTCTTTCTGACTCTGCCACTCTGCCTGTCTCTCTCTCTCTGGCTCTGCCTCTCTCTCTCTGGCTCTCTGTCACACACTCTGCCTGTCTCTCTCTCTCTGGCTCTGCCTCTCTCTCTCTGGCTCTCTGTCACACACTCTGCCTGTCTCTCTCTCTCTGGCTCTGCCTCTCTCTCTCTGGCTCTCTGTCACACACTCTGCCTGTCTCTCTCTCTCTCTCTCTCTCTCTCTCTCTCTCTCTCTCTCTCTCTCTCTCTTTGCACATGTCTCTCTGTCTCTGCTGCTCTGCCTGTCTCTCTGTCTCTGCCTCCTCTCTCTCTCTCTCTCTCTCTCTCTCTCTCTCTCTGGCTCTGCCCCCCCTCTCTCTCTGCCTCCTCTCTCTCTCTGCCCCCCCCTCTCTCTCTCTCTCTGTCCTGCTAGAGGCTGGTGATGGTGTAATATTTATGCTGTTGAGCAGCATTTCACTGGTGTGATGTGTAATTTAATGCCCCCAGGTCTCATGCTATAGCGTGTGTGAATCAGTTCATCATCGGCCGAGCTCAGGCTCTGATGGACAACATCGACACCTTCATAGAGGTGAGACTAGAGCCAACCCCAGCCTGGTTATTCACGCTTTTATTAGCCTTTATTGGAGTTTAAACCTTTCCCCTTCTCCGTCTCAGTCCCTGTTTGTGCTGGCGGGTGATGAAGACTCGGAGGTGAGGAAGAACGTGTGCAGGGCGCTGGTGATGCTGCTGGAGGTCCGTATAGACCGTCTCATCCCGCACATGCACAGCATCATCCAGGTGAGCCAGCGAGAGAGAGAGAGAGATTATTATTATTATGATGTAGATTGCATTTTTCACTCCATTTTTTTTCTTTTCCTCTCTCTCTCTCTCTCTCTCTCTCTCTCTCTCTCTCCCATACACACACACACACACACACACACACACACACAGTACATGCTCCAGCGCACTCAGGACCCAGATGAGAACGTGGCTCTGGAAGCGTGTGAGTTCTGGCTCACTCTGGCTGAACAGCCCATCTGTAAAGAAGCTCTATCAGGTCACCTGGTACAGTGAGTACATCTCCCCCCCCAGTCTCTCTCGCAGTGGTACAGTCCATTCTTAAAGGCAACTTTTGTACAAAATCACCACAAATAGATAGATAAATATATAAAGTAATCGATCATGGAGTTTATAGAGAAAGAACAGACCGCATAACAGTATCTTTTAACTTTTAATAATCTGGGCTTGCACTGAGCTCAGCGAAGATGCGTTCCGCCATATTGATCTACTGCGTGACGTCATGCGGCCCACCACTGAAAATAACTCTTCAGTGCTTCATGGTAATAAGGTAAAAAACCAGTACAATCGCTTCTTCAAAGTTTCACCAAATGGTTTTATTTATGCAACTTAAAGCTCATAATACTGTAGAACTCTGGTCGAGTAAAAACACGGAGCAAAAACATGGCTGAATCCTGAATGACTCCTGTTTGGATTTGTCCTACCAAGCCTACTGCGCATGCGTGAAGCGGCTCGGCTCGGTTTTCCCTTTCGGGCGCTCTCGTTTTCTGTTAGAATTTGGTAAAGAAAAAAATAAATAAATATTATTTACCAGCTTACCGGGTCCATGAACATAAATCTGACAGCTGACAAGGTCGGGATATAAACGAATCGAATACAAGCCGCCCGCCGGGACTCCTAATCACAGTGATCTGTCTGTAAACACTGTTTTCATGGGCCCAGTGACGTCACAGATCAGAGGGAGGCGCATTAACGAAAGATTCTGATTGGTTTATAGTTGCCCACAATCTCAAAATGGCTGCCTCCTCCAACTTCGACTCCTCTGTGTCAATTCATGATTTCAAAGTTAAAAATATTTTTTCATGTTCGATATATAATGGAAATAATTAATGGAATTGATTACGTACATGTTTTTCTCCTATTACACACCTGGTTTTGTACAAAAGTTGCCTTTTCCTTTAATATGGCAGGATAATGGACTTTCTCAAAGTCTATACATGTTGATATATTAAATATTATATTATTAACAGCTGTGCTCTTACACGGGATGTCGGTGTTAAAGAGGGGGTGTGTGTGTGTGTGTGTGTGTGTGTGTGTGTGTGTGTGTGTAGACTTATTCCTATCCTGGTGAATGGGATGAAGTATTCAGAGATTGACATCATCCTGCTGAAGGTAAGTGTCGACCTCACAGGAACTGAGCACTGTGTGTGTGTGTGTGTGTCACTGTGTATTTTTCTGCCTCTCTCTCTCTCTCTCTCTTTCTCTGTAGGGTGATGTGGAGGAGGATGATACGATCCCGGACAGCGAGCAGGACATAAAGCCGCGCTTCCACAAGTCTCGGACCGTCACACTGCAGCATGAAGGAGGAGAGGGACAGGAGGACGAGGACATAGACGAAGATGAGGATGATGACGATGACACTCTGTCTGACTGGAACCTGCGTGAGTAGCGAGGGCTGTGTGTGTAACATACTGTGAGGTACAGACCTACAAGCCCAGTGTTTCCCACAGACCAGGTAGCAGTTTGTTGGTGCCCCACTGTCCGATGAGGGAATCGTGCACGGTGGTGTCGTGGCGGTCGGTGGAGTCGGTCATTGGGGTGTATGCAAAGTGTTTACAGCAGGCGGTGTTCAAACACACAGTATTTTTCTTCAGAGTCACCTGCTGGGACTATTTTAAAGCTACAAGAAGCATTTGAGATTATTCAGTTCAATCTAAATTCTAAGTTCTTTAAGAGAAGACAGCTAAAACCATTTTTCCCAGAACCCTGCCTGGTTTCATTCCTCGACCCAACTTTACATTACAGGGCAGGCCATTAGTTTGCTGGGCTTGATGTTGGTGGAAAACCCGTCTTTTAAATTTATGAAAATTACTCACCAAAATTGAAGTTCAAGTTTAGTTTTTTGCCTTTTTGGTGGCAATCTTTCAATCATTTTTTAGTTGACATTCAAGGAATAAATTGCAAAAAACAAGCTGGATACTAAAATGAAATAAATAGTATAATGTAACAACAAAATAATAATAAAATAAAATATCATAATTAGATGTAATAAACCACTTAAGGCAACTAACAATAATGAAAACGCATTACCCTGATTGGTGCAAAGCCTGCATGCCCTATCAGAACATTTAATTCTGCGTGGCTTCCTGAAAAAAAAACCCTCAAGTGCCCTATCGTAAGGGAAGTCATTGGGTTCGGGACCATTTATGGAGATTCGTAAGCAGGCTGCCAGGTGTTCCCCTTGGAGCCTATTGAGGTTTTTCACCCACGTGACCAAGTCATGTGATGCATCGTTAGGCTGCCATTTTGGACGTCACGGCTCGAATCAGTTTGAATGCGAGGAAGGCGACAAACGAAAAACATAGAAAAAGGAGCGAGATGCAGAAAACACCTTCACTATCCAGCAACGTAGGGCATTTACAGGGCGAGCAGAGGGAGAGGTATTTGCAAAAATTGAGGTTAGCAGGCTTAGAAAACGACGTTTACCTGCTTCCACCAGGATTGTTCACTGACGTACGGAAGTACACGAAGCCCTCGTCTTTACCTGACTTCGGCCCACATGATCTGTATACCTATGTCGTTAAAAACCCATCGCCATACACAGGTATTGATCTGAAAGCGTATAAGAGTTTGGATGCCTACAAATATTTTGTGTCAGGCTGGGTAACATGCCTACATCAGCGGGTCGGCCCTGGAGCCGGTGGTCGCCATCTTATTACAGCTAAGGTTTGTTCACATTTTCATTTAATGTCGGTCCTCAGGATAAACAAAATGTTATTAAATGTCATTGAAATAACTTCTTAGTCTGTTGAGACATGGCCCGTTATAAATTTGCTGTTACCAGGCAATGACCAAGAACTGTATTATTAGGGTCGGTGTAGTTGTAGCAGTGCACTAGCAGCTAGCTGTTAGCACTAGCTAATGTCAACAACATAGTAGCTGGTATGTTACTGTAGCAATGTTTACGTTCAGTCATTTGGATGACTGTTAAAACCTTTCAGTCTCAAGTTTTTCCTTTACTGGATTTACTAGTTTACGGAGCTAGCGCGCTCGCTCCCAGCCTGCCCGAGCTAGCGCGCTAGCTCCGTAAACTAGTAAATACAGTAAAGGAAAAACTTGGGACTGAAAGGTTTTAACAGTCATCCGAATGACTGAACGTAAACATTGCTACAGTAACATACTAGCTACTATGTTGTTGACATTAGCTATCTTGACCTTCAAAATGGCGGACACCGGGGCGTCACGTCACCTGTGACGTCACGTCGAAATCCTCTATACGCACAGAGACAGTTTGAAAGACAGCAGGTTGTTCCTCCCACACCCTTCAGAAATGTCTACAACCCAGACCAGACTAAATATTCACATTTATTCTGGCTTGCCAGGCTAGTGATTGCCTGTTGTTGAACCCTTTCTTGTGCTATGTTTGAGTATATGTAAAGGAATAAGTTGTTGCGCTAGATAGGCCTAAATAAATAAATGATTTTTTTTTTTTTTTTTGCTTTAATCCATGTAAGCAGGCAACATCCAACATCACATCACTTCCCTTTCAACTGCTGTGTGGACTAACGAGGTTTTATCTGGACAGGATGTTGTGTAATGTAATGCATGTACCATACGGTCAATGTGAAGATCAAGATGGTGATTTTAAGTTAAAGAACAGGCATGTACAATTGGCATTACATATTGGAATTTTTTTTTTTAATAAAAAACTAAGTTCATCTCGGCCTAAAAAATTTAGGCAGATGCTCCCGCGCGGCACATGCCAGCAATTCCCCCCGTCCCCCTATGAAATGAGCAATAACAGGGCTTTCCACTAGCACTACGTTCACACTGCAAGGCTTAATGCTCAATTCCGATTTTTTTGTGAGGTCGTTCACATTAACAAATATATGCGACTTGTATGTGATCCTCAGTATGAACGAAAAGCGACCTAAAAGTGTTCCGCATGCGCATTGCAGGATACGACGACGTCACACGCAGTGAGCATGGCCAGTGTTTACGGAAGTAACCTAAAGTTTCCTGTGTATGACAGTAGCCAGCATGGAGTACCTGGCGATGATGCAGTTGTTGTTGCGACGGAGCCAGAACATGCACAATAGCCTGATGTTAAGGAGGAGGTTGAGAAGGAAGAGGGCAAGGGGTTTGGCTCAGGCATTCTGCGGGGTAGTGACTGCAACCTCCGTTCAAAGCAACATCAAAGCCATGTTGTTGTAACTTTTTTTGAGAGACCCGCCGCCTACAGTATTTCAGCGCAGAATAGTGACGTTTGTGGCTTGTTGATGACGTGTAAGTCGGATGAATGCGACCTGGCGGTTCAGACTGAAGTCGCATATGAAAAGATCGGATAGGAATCGGAATTAGCACCACATATCCAAACGGCCTGGGTCGGATTTGAAAAAATCGGATCTGTGTCGTTCATATTGTCAATAAAAGATCGGATACGGGTCACATATGGGCGAAAAGATCGGATTTGAGTCACTTCAGCCTGCAGTGTGAACGTAGTGTAAGGCTCATACTAGCCAGCCATGACAAATGAGTAGCCAGCCGGGGGGAGGAAACACAAAATAAACTCCTGTGCACGCAGTTCCTAGGATTAAATGTATTTTCCACAGACCATTTATTTATTGCAGGAGAGCATTATTCAAAAAAAGGTTCATATTATTATTATTATTATTAGCCTAAGTATGCCTGCATCATAGACAAGCTATATTAATTTCTCAGACATTTGCTTTATTATTATTATTATTATTATTATTATTACAACATATTGCATCTTTTTTTATTCATTACTGTATGCCAGACGCTAATGCACCAATGAAAACTGTGATTTGCGCACCGAAAATAATCAGTAATAGGCTATACGAGCTCACATATTGCATCATGAGGCGTTCCTGGCTTGTAAATCTCTTATTTTCGGTGCATGACACATTCACGCAGCTGAGCATGCTATGAATTAACAACGACAACGGTCTGCAGTGGGGCTACACAATTACACACTCAGCCAACATTTCTCCATTTGTGTATGAAAATACACTCCAACCACTCAGTTTGGTTTCATTTACAACCAACGGTGTCTTTTGATGCCAGCACGTAATTGAACGAGAGAAGACTGGTTTACCGGAGACAAAATAAGCGTTATCTCTGCTTCTGTTCCCTCCGACAGCCCCGACACACTACTGCCTCCGCCGAGTGCGCGCGCACACATACCGCATGTCGGGGCCGCGGATGAGTTACTCTCCCTTGATCAACGAAGTCTGCAGGGAATTTGTGGTTATTATCGGTACAAACGGCGCGAATCATAACTTAAATGAGTGCGGTTCAGTTTGACATTATTGTCAGTCCGTTAGAGAAACATTTAATTTTATTAAAATCGAAAATTAACATTTAGAGCCTGTGGGCTACAAAATTAATAGTCATTTAAAGTAGCCGGCTGGACTTAATTGTGTGGCCGGCAGCCGGCGCTTGTGGAAAGCCCTGAATAAGTAGGAGAGTTATACACGGTATCATACCTAAAATTTTATCAGAAATATAGATATGATACTACGGTATGATTCTCCCCAACATGCTACATTAGATAAGCTAACCCCATTTATAAAAGATACGCACGTATATGTGCCCAAATCCAGAATCCAGGGACACATGTCGGCCCGGGGGCATTTTGAGTTATTGACAGATTCAGAAAGTGCAGTTTCTAAGCTTTCCAGTGATGCCTTCCATGTGGAGATCTGACAATATTTGAAGAATGTGTGGCCTTTTGAAAGTGTATACTTCTTAAAACAGAAAAGGGAGAAAATCGCCCTCAAAGTTTTCCATCTCAGCTACTCTGGGTGCAGGGCGGCCACATAATGGTGCTTATTTGCATGACATTAAGGAAAGCCCTACCCCCTATGAGCTAGCACGATGCTACTTTCATGTAAACAAAGATCACCACGTCAATTTTCCTTCCATGCAAAGTATGCCCAACACAATTATGAAGTACAACAATAAGTCCTAAAGTATACTTTAACGTTTTGTGGTTGAAAAATTACTCACACCGTAAGAAAGAAAGATAGCACGATAATAACACAACACTAGTTTCATGTAAAGCCTCGGTCACAACCGGCCATACGGTACGTGCTCCTACAGCCGGTCTACATGCAAAAAACGCAAGAAACGCACGAGAGCGCATGAAACGCACGAGAGCGCGCGTGTGACGTGCTGATTTTCGAGCCGTGGACCGGCCACAGAGGTTCTTTGTCATGTCAAACAAACTCTACGGGCGCTTACGTTTTTTTCAGGTTGCAAGACAAACTTACAGCCAACGCGCATCTTTCTCCATGAACAAAAAAAAAACGCAGCGATTTGGGAAACGCCAAAAAATCGTACGTCCGATTGTGACCTAGTCTTAACCAAACCACAGCACTCTCCGTTACATGCAAAAATAACCACACAGCCTTAGATTAATAAACTCACCCCATCAGAAAGAGAAACGGCGCCTTGCACACACCAATGCCTCCGATGGAATGTAATCCTAGCTTCCTTTTGGTTGGGTTTTTTTTGCTAGAAATGGTCGTCTCCGATGTAAATACTGTGTGTCTGTTTGCTTCGCGGTGTTTGCTCCTCTGCGCTCTGTTTATCTTGCTCATTCCGTAGTGAAATCACACGCCTGTATGCAGGTTAAGTAGCCACGAGCTCAGCTCGTATCATACAGCTGATTCGCGAAAAAAAAAAAAAGACTTAAATCATCATGTGAATGGCCCATATGGTAATTTACCCACACCCCCCAGCAGGCTACAGTCCTGACAAAAACAAGACAATTTGCAACAAAAAATGTATGCTTTTCCAACAAAACAATCTATTATCTGAAATACTGATTGCATTCTTCAAGATCTCAACTTGCACATGATGGAAAAAAACAATCACAAATTTCGGAAAAAAATGCTTCTTTTGCGATTATCTCGGATTCGTTTCGGCCGACATGCGTCCCTGGATTCGGTGAGGCGTCACATATATGACGTGTATTTGATAAATATGTGATATATATGATGTATATTCATACATTGTTACTTTACGGAAATCTTCAGTAAGTTTGGTCTTTTCATGGCATCCTGTTGTAGACCTAAATATAATGCACATGAACTGACACTCCTTACCTCAACATGTCCTTTACAATCATTTAAGCCACCATGGGCGATGCTGAAACCACTGCTGCAAACAGTACATCGCGCGAAACTGTCAGTATTTTCTACCCTTATTAGACGGGGAGATTGTTAGACGGGGAGATTATTAGACGGGGAGATTATTAGACGGGGAGATTATTAGACAGGGAGATTCTTTTGTGTAATCTGAGGTGAAGTGGGTTTTGTGCTTTGGTTTTTTGGGGCGCGCGCGCTCGCTCTCTGCCATGACGATCCTGTAGGCCGCACTGACTCAACTGAAAGCTTCGGTCCTCGAGAAAAGAGATAAAAGCCCACCCACACTGAAAGCTGATTGGCTTATTTTGCTGAGTAACCCAATCAGGATGCTCTTTGTCTAGCATGCGCTCTCTCTCTCGCGCTCCCTCGCGCACTCCGTCATATGCGCGATGCAGACATTACTGTTTCGCGTGCGCGCTCTTGCTCGCTTGCTCTAGATTCCGGGAGATATTCTCCAATTTGCGGACATCAGGGAGCCGCTATCAATATGCGGGAGGCTCCTGGAACTTCTGGGAGACTTGGGATGTCTGCGTTATAAGGTGACCACAGATTGTTAACCAAACCACCCCCCCAAAAAATTTCTCAACGGATTTACATCGATCTCAAAAACGATCATTTTGGTCTGAGAAAGTCGGAAATCCGCCGATGGGCAGAAAATTCTCATCCCTGGTTATTTTTAATTAGCACGCCTCTCCGTCTGTCTCTGTGTGTGGGTGTATGCGCGCGCGCGTGAACGAGAAGAAAGAGCACTATGAATGAACGGAACGATACGCAACGGAATTTTTTTTTTTTTCAAAATCGCGAGTCTGATTGTGTGGCGATAGGAATCCATTGTGTGGCGCTGCGCAACACAATGGTCTATGTATGGGAAACCCTGAAGCCACATTGATGCACGCAGGCCACGCCTCCTACACTGGACAGATTGTTGTCTTTGGGTGTATTTGTTTGTGCTGAGAACTAATGCAGGTGTGTGTGTGTGTAGGTAAGTGTTCAGCAGCAGCGCTGGATGTCCTGGCGAATGTATTCCGTGATGAGCTGCTGCCCCACCTGCTGCCTCTGTTAAAGGGGCTTCTCTTCCACCCAGACTGGGTCATCAAGGAGTCAGGAATTCTCGTACTGGGAGCCATTGCTGAGGGTGTGTACATCTCGCTCACGTTTACACTCATCTCCAATATTGCAATTCATCTAAATACCTTAAAAGCAGTAGATGCTGCATTAGCCACTGCTGCTAGTGACCGCCATACATCATCACGTCCACCATATTGGAAAGTTTCAGATGATTTTATTGGCCCTGACTGCCATGAGTTTAAATGTGTGTGTGTGTCTCTCTCTCTCTCTCTCTCCCTCTCTCTCTGTATGAAGGCTGCATGCAGGGCATGGTTCCGTACCTGCCTGAGCTGATCCCTCACCTGATCCAGTGTCTGTGTGATAAGAAGGCTCTGGTTCGCTCCATCGCCTGCTGGACGCTGAGCCGCTACGCCCACTGGGTAGTGAGCCAGCCACCTGATGCTCACCTCAAACCCCTCATGACTGAGCTGCTCAAGCGCATCCTCGATGGCAACAAGAGGGTGCAGGAGGCTGCATGCAGGTGTGTGTGTGTAGTACTGCTGAAGTAAACATAGACTATGTTCTGAAACGACCCATATCCGATTTTTTTGCCCATATGCGACCTGTATCCGATTTGTTATTGACAATCTGAACGACACAGATCCGATTTTTTCACATGCGACCCAGGCCGCTTGGATATGTGGTCCTAAATCCGATGCATATCCGATATTTTCACACGCGACTGCAGTCTGACCGGACAGGTCGCATTCATGTGACCTACACGTCATCAACAGACAAACGTCACTATTCTGCGTTGGCTAATCCCACCTCTTTGGTGGAAAACAACAACATTTGTACAGTTTTCAGAATTTAAATAGACTTTTATAGAATTGATCAAGCTAATGGTGGATTTGGTAGGGACCTGGATGTTGATCTGTTAGCCTGATTAAATAAAACAGTTTCTATAACTGATTTATAACTTAAACCATCCTGTATTACAAGATTATAAGATTGTTCTGGAAATTTCCAGTAATTTGACACCTTCGGTCTCATTAGTCTGCTGCCCACATTAATCAGATTATTGTGTGAGTTCCGCCGCCACCACAAAAACCACATCGCCAGGTCTCGCCTCATCTCCATGCTTTACTTGCAAACTTGAAGAGTGCGCTTTTTTTTTTTGTTTACGTAGATGTGCTTATTACGTGTCAATTTGCACATGCGGGACACTTTTGGGTCGTTTTCCGTTCATATTGGAGATCGCATACAAGTCTCATATAATTGGTAATGTGAACAGCCTAACAAAAAAATCGGATTTCACAACAAATCGGATATGGGTCGTTTCAGGTTGCAGTCTGAACGTAGTGTAACTAAGAGTAAACAATAGCAGTGCAGCCTTCACCCTTTTTCACCTTTCTCTCTCTCTCTCTCTCTCCCTCTTCCTGTGCTAGTGCGTTCGCCACTCTGGAGGAGGAGGCCTGCACCGAGCTCGTCCCCTATCTCAGCTTCATTCTGGACACTCTGGTTTTTGCCTTTGGAAAATACCAGCACAAGAACCTGCTCATCCTGTACGACGCTATTGGAACCCTCGCCGACTCTGTGGGACATCACCTCAACCAGCCGGTATGTACACACACACACACACACACACACACATAATAGCGTATATAAATCACAGCTCCGGTCTCGTATCATGATTAAGCTAACTGAATCAACAAAAACAGTCTGATAACGAGCGATTCCTATCTTTAAACACAATTTCCTGTTTGGCTGTGCTCCGTGGGTAGGAGTACATTCAGAAGCTGATGCCTCCTCTGATTCAGAAATGGAACGAGCTGAAGGACGAGGATAAAGACCTGTTCCCCCTGCTGGAGGTGAGACGCTGAAACCGTGGACAGACACATGGATGGACTGATAAATGAATAGAGAATTAGATCAGTATTAACTTGGAAAGTGGATACAGATAACTGGAGAGCTAGATGAGACGATTGATAAGTGAGAGGTCTGATGAACAGTAGGATAGACAGATGGCTGGATAGATAATTTAATACATAAATACTTGTCCTGTATATCTGAAAGGAAAGATGATGGGTCGTCAAATCGACGCTTACATTTAGACACCTGGACAAATTGACAGACATTTGGAGTGATGAACAGAAGAGCACATGGCTTGACTGATGGGACACTTGGAGTGATGGGCAAATTGACAGACACTTGGATAGAAGGACATTTAGAATGATTGACAGACGGAGAGAAGGATGCTTGGACAGATTGACAGGAGGACATTTAGAATGATGGACAGATGGATAGAAGGACATTTAGAATGATGGATAGAAGGACACTTGGACAGATTGACAGAAGGACATTTAGAATGATGGACAAATGGATAAAAGGACGCTTGACAGAAGGATATTTAGAATGATTGACAGATGGATAGGCGGACACTTGGACAGATTGACAGAAGGACATTTAGAATGATGGACAAATGGATAAGAGGACGCTTGACAGATTGACAGAAGGATATTTAGAATGATGGACAGATGGATAGAAGGACATTTAGAATGATGGACAAATGGATAAGAGAACGCTTGGACAGATTGACAGAAGGACATTTAGAATGATGGACAAGAGAATGCTTGGACAGATTGACAGGAAATTTAGAATGATGGACAGATGGATAAGAGGACAGATCGATAGAAGGACATTTAGAATGATGGACAAGAGAATGCTTGGACAGATTGACAGAAGGACATTTAGAATGATGGACAGATGGATAGAAGTACATTTAGAATGATGGACAAATGGATAAGAGGACGCTTGACAGATTGACAGAAGGATATTTAGAATGATTGACAGATAGATAGGAAGACAGATCGATAGAAGGACATTTAGAATGATGGACAAGAGAATGCTTGGACAGATTGACAGAAGGACATTTAGAATGATGGACAGATGGATAGAAGTACATTTAGAATGATGGACAAATGGATAAGAGAACGCTTGGACAAATTGACAGAAGGACATTTAGAATGATGGACAAGAGAATGCTTGGACAGATTGACAGGACATTTAGAATGATGGACAGATGGATAGAAGGACATTTAGAATGATGGATAGAAGGACATTTTAGAATGATGGACAAATGGATAAGAGAACGCTTGGACAGATTGACAGAAGGACATTTAGAATGATTGACATGGGTAAGAGGACACTTGGACATATGGATAGAAGGACATTTAGAATGATGGACAAATGGATAAGAGGATGCTTGGATAGATTGACAGAAGGACATTTAGAATGGATAAGAGAACGCTTGGACAGATTGACAGGATATTTAGAACAATTGACAGATGGATAGAAGGACATTTAGAATGATGGACAGATGGATAGAAGGATATTTAGAATGATGGACAAATGGATAAGAGGATGCTTGGATAGATTGACAGAAGGACATTTAGAATGATGGACAGATGGATAGAAGGACATTTAGAATGATGGATAGAAGGACATTTTAGAATGATGGACAAATGGATGAGGATGCTTGGACAGATTGACAGAAGGACATTTAGAATGATGGACAAATGGATAAGAGAACGCTTGGACAGATTGACAGAAGGACATTTAGAATGATGGACAGATGGATAGAAGTACATTTAGAATGATGGACAAATGGATAAGAGAACGCTTGGACAAATTGACAGAAGGACATTTAGAATGATGGACAAGAGAATGCTTGGACAGATTGACAGGACATTTAGAATGATGGACAGATGGATAGAAGGACATTTAGAATGATGGATAGAAGGACATTTTAGAATGATGGACAAATGGATGAGGATGCTTGGACAGATTGACAGAAGGACATTTAGAATGATGGACAAATGGATAAGAGAACGCTTGGACAGATTGACAGAAGGACATTTAGAATGATGGACAGATGGATAGAAGTACATTTAGAATGATGGACAAATGGATAAGAGAACGCTTGGACAAATTGACAGAAGGACATTTAGAATGATGGACAAGAGAATGCTTGGACAGATTGACAGGACATTTAGAATGATGGACAGATGGATAGAAGGACATTTAGAATGATGGATAGAAGGACATTTTAGAATGATGGACAAATGGATGAGGATGCTTGGACAGATTGACAGAAGGACATTTAGAATGATGGACAAATGGATAAGAGAACGCTTGGACAGATTGACAGAAGGACATTTAGAATGATTGACATGGATAAGAGGACACTTGGACAGATGGATAGAAGGACGTTTAGAATGATGAACACGGACAAATTGACAGGAAGACACTTGGACAAATGGCTGGATGGATAGATGATGAATTGTGCAATGGACACAAGGATGGATAAGTGATTGGATGGCTGTATAAACAGTCAGACAGATGAAGAGACGTCTGACTAGAGGGAGCGGTAGATACAGAGGCATAATATAAAATGTCTATCACGGATTCTGGAGACTGGTGGTGATTATATATTGGCATTGTCTGAGTTCACACACACAGTGCGACGGTGCAGTATGACTGTCCAAGTGTCCTCTTCTCCACACTCTCGGGACGAACGGTGCATTAGAGCCGAATTATAACACCCTCAGATCTGCACATCACCTGTACATCAGGTCACAGACGCAGTTCACAGTAAGTCCTGATGGGGGCAGCGCAGGACAAGTCAGACACTGCAGGAAGTGTAGACCACAGATCAGCTTCACAGCACTTTTGTGTGTATTTAGTGTGTTAAACTTCAATCTTATACAGCTTCCATAGAGACTAGGGGGCGGAGTCAGGGAAGGGGAAGCGGCTCAGGGTTTTGTTGGGGGGGGGAGTTCCCCAAATAAATTTTATTTAGTTTTCAGTTCTCTAAATGTGGCAGATGAAGGTTATGCAGTCAGGTCCAGAGCAGTTTGCAGAGAATTTTTCATAAATGCTACTCTGTGTGTGTGTGTGTGTGTGTGTTCCTCTTTAGTGTTTGTCTTCAGTGGCGACGGCGCTGCAGAGCGGCTTCCTGCCCTACTGTGAGCCTGTGTATCAGCGCTGTGTTACACTGGTGCAGAAAACCCTTGCTCAAGCTATGGTGAGAGTGAGTGTGTGTGTGTGAGAGAGAGAGAGAAAAAAAGAGAGAATGAAAAGCCCATGGATATTATGGAGTCCTTGACATGCAAAGTGAAGCTGTGTATGTGTGCACGTGCAGATGTACAGCCAGCAGCCGGATCAGTACGAGGCTCCTGATAAGGACTTCATGATCGTGGCTCTGGATCTGCTCAGCGGATTGGCCGAGGGTCTCGGAGGTCACGTCGATCAGCTGGTCGCCCGTAGCAACATCATGACCCTCCTCTTCCAGTGCATGCAGGTGTGTGTGTGTGAGACAGAGAGAGAGAGAGAGAAAGAGAATAGCTCCACAAAATTTCCAGTAAAAAAAAGAACAGAATTCCCTAAAACCAGGTCATGAGAGAGCAGTGTGTGTGTGTGTGTGTGTAGGACACGATGCCGGAGGTGAGGCAGAGCTCTTTTGCTCTGCTGGGTGATCTGACCAAAGCCTGCTTTCCTCATGTCAAACCCTGCATTGGTAATATATTTTACGCTTACACACTTCTCCATAACTTAGTGATTCAGTTGCTTCTACAAGCTTATCTTGTGTTGTCTTGTACGCGCGTCTGTGTGTGTGTGTGTAGCTGAGTTCATGCCAATTTTGGGGACGAATCTGAACCCTGAGTTTATCTCGGTGTGTAATAACGCCACGTGGGCCATCGGGGAGATCTGCATGCAGATGGGTGAGTCGACTTTAAACCGTCTGCTGATCATCTGTTTGTTCTGATGTGTTGGGTGATGTTACACAGGTGTGTGTGTGTGTGTGTGTGTGTGTGTGTGTGTGTGTGTGTGTATCAGGGGTGGAGATGCAGCCATATGTGGCTCTGGTTCTTCCTCACCTGGTGGAGATCATTAATAGGCCCAACACTCCCAAAACCCTGCTGGAGAACACTGGTACTGCATCTCTACACTCTCCTCTACACCTCCATACACTCTCCTACCCTCTCCTCTACACCTCCATACACTCTCCTCTACACTCTCCTCTACACCTCCATACACTCTCCTCTACACCTCCATACACTGTCCATACACACACTCCTCTACACCTCCATACACTCTCTCCTCTACACCTCCATACACTCTCTCCTCTACACCTCCATACACTCTCTCCTCTACACCTCCATACACTCTTTCCTCTACACCTCCATACACTCTCCTACATACTCTCCTCTACACCTCCATACACTCTCTCCTCAACACCTCCATACACACTCCTACACTCTCCTCTACACCTCCACACTCTCCTCAACACCTCCATACACACTCCATACACTTTATCCTCAACACCTCCATAAACTCTCTTACACTCTCTCCTCAACACCTCCATACACTCTCCTACACTCTCTCCTCTACACCTCCATACACTCTCCTACACTCTCTCCTCTACACCTCCCTACACTCTCCTACACTCTCTCCTCTACACCTCCCTACACTCTCCTACACTCTCTCCTCTACACCTCCCTACACTCTCTCCTCTACACCTCCCTACACTCTCTCCTCTACACCTCCCTACACTCTCTCCTCTACACCTCCATACACTGTCCATACACTCTCTCCTCTACACCTCCATACACTCTCCTACACCTCCCTACACTCTCTCCTCTACACCTCCCTACACTCTCCTACACTCTCTCCTCTACACCTCCATACACTCTCCATACACTCTCTCCTCTACACCTCCCTACACTCTCCTACACTCTCTCCTCTACACCTCCCGACACTCTCCTACACTCTCTCCTCTACACCTCCATACACTCTCCTACACTCTCCTCTACACCTCCATGCACTCTCCTACACTCTCCTCTACACCTCCATGCACTCTCCTACACTCTCCTCTACACCTCCATGCACTCTCCTACACTCTCTCCTCTACACCTCCATACACTCTCCTACACTCTCCTCTACACCTCCATACACTCTCCTACACTCTCTCCTCTACACCTCCATACACTCTCTCCTCTACACCTCCCTACACTCTCCTACACTCTCTCCTCTACACCTCCATACACTCTCTCCTCTACACCTCCCTACACTCTCCTACACTCTCTCCTCTACACCTCCATACACTCTCCTACACTCTCCTCTACACCTCCATACACTCTCCGACACTCTCTCCTCTACACCTCCATACACTCTCCTCTACACCTCCATACACTCTCTCCTCTACACCTCCCTACACTCTCCTACACTCTCTCCTCTACACCTCCATACACTCTCTCCTCTACACCTCCCTACACTCTCCTACACTCTCTCCTCTACACCTCCATACACTCTCCATACACTCTCTCCTCTACACCTCCCTACACTCTCCTACACTCTCTCCTCTACACCTCCCTACATTCTCCTACACTCTCTGCTCTACACCTCCATACACTCTCCTACACTCTCCTCTACACCTCCATGCACTCTCCTACACTCTCCTCTACACCTCCATGCACTCTCCTACACTCTCTCCTCTACACCTCCATGCACTCTCCTACACTCTCTCCTCTACACCTCCATACACTCTCCTACACTCTCCTCTACACCTCCATACACTCTCCTACACTCTCTCCTCTACACCTCCATACACTCTCTCCTCTACACCTCCCTACACTCTCCTACACTCTCTCCTCTACACCTCCCTACACTCTCCTACACTCTCTCCTCTACACCTCCCTACACTCTCCTACACTCTCTCCTCTACACCTCCTTGCACTCTCCTACACTCTCCTCTACACCTCCATGCACTCTCCTACACTCTCCTCTACACCTCCATGCACTCTCCTACACTCTCCTCTACACCTCCATACACTGTCCATACACACACTCCTCTACACCTCCATGCACTCTCCTACACTCTCCTCAACACCTCCATACACTCTCCTACACTCTCTCCTCTACACCTCCATACACTGTCCATACACACACTCCTCTACACCTCCATACACTCTCCTACACTCTCCTCTACACCTCCATACACTCTCTCCTCTACGCCTCCATACACTCTCCTCTACACCTCCATACATTCTCTCCTCTACACCTCCATACATTCTCTCCTCTACACCTCCATACACTCTCTCCTCTACACCTCCATACACTCTCTCCTCTACACCTCCATACACTCTCTTCTCTACACCTCCCTACACTCTCCTACAGTCTCTCCTCTACACCTCCGTACACTCCTCTACACCTCCCTACTCTCCTACACTCTCTCCTCTACACTCTCCTACACTCTCCTCTACACCTCCATGCACTCTCCTACACTCTCCTCTACACCTCCATGCACTCTCCTACACTCTCCTCTACACCTCCATGCACTCTCCTACACTCTCCTCTACACCTCCTTGCACTCTCCTACACTCTCCTCTACACCTCCATGCACTCTCCTACACTCTCCTCTACACCTCTATACACTGTCCCTACACTCTCTCCTCTACACCTCCATACACTCTCCTACACTCTCTCCTCTACACCTCCATACACTCTCCTACACTCTCTCCTCTACACCTCCATACACTGTCCATACACATACTCCTCTACACCTCCATACACTCTCTCCTCTACACCTCCATACACTCTCTCCTCTACACCTCCATACACTCTCTCCTCTACACCTCCATACACCCTCTCCTCTACACCTCCATACACCCTCTCCTCTACACCTCCATACACCCTCTCCTCTACACCTCCATACACTCTCTCCTCTACACCTCCATACACTCTCTCCTCTACACCTCCATACACTCTCCTACACTCTCCTCTACACCTCCATACACTGTCCATACACACTCTCCTCTACACCTCCATACACTCTCTCCTCTACACCTCCATACACTGTCCATACACACTCTCCTCTACACCTCCATACACTCTCTCCTCTACACCTCCCTACTCTCCTACACTCTCTCCTCTACACTCTCCTACACTCTCCTCTACACCTCCTTGCACTCTCCTACACTCTCCTCTACACCTCCTTGCACTCTCCTACACTCTCCTCTACACCTCCTTGCACTCTCCTACACTCTCCTCTACACCTCCTTGCACTCTCCTACACTCTCCTCTACACCTCCATGCACTCTCCTCTACACCTCCATACACTGTCCATACACTCTCCTCTACACCTCCATACACTCTATCCTCTACACCTCCATACACTCTATCCTCTACACCTCCATACACTCTCCTACACTCTCTCCTCTACACCTCCATACACTCTCTCCTCTACACCTCCCTACACTCTCTCCTCTACACCTCCATACACTCTCCTACACTCTGTCCTCTACACCTCCATACACTGTCCATACACATACTCCTCTACACCTCCATACACTCTCCTACACTCTCCTCTACACCTCCATACACTCTCCTACACTCTCCTCTACACCTCCATCTACACTCTCCTCTACACCTCCATACACTCTCTCCTCTACACCTCCATACACTCTCCTCTACACCTCCATGCACTCTCCTACACTCTCCTCTACACCTCCATGCACTCTCCTACACTCTCCTCTACACCTCCATGCACTGTCCATACACTCTCCTCTACACCTCCATACACTCTCCTACACTCTCCTCTACACCTCCATGCACTCTCCTACACTCTCCTCTACACCTCCATACACTGTCCATACACTCTCCTCTACACCTCCATGCACTCTCCTACACTCTCCTCTACACCTCCATGCACTCTCTTACACTCTCCTCTACACCTCCATACACTCTCCTACACTCTCCTCTACACCTCCATACACTCTCTCCTCTACACCTCCATACACTCTCTCTTCTACACCTCCATACACTCTCTCCTCTACACCTCCATGCACTCTCCTACTCTCTCCTCTACACCTCCATGCACTCTCCTACTCTCTCCTCTACACCTCCATGCACTCTCCTACACTCTCCTCTACACCTCCATGCACTCTCCTACACTCTCCTCTACACCTCCATACACTGTCCATACACTCTCCTCTACACCTCCATACACTCTCTCCTCTACACCTCCATACACTCCTCTACACCTCCCTACTCTCCTACACTCTCTCCTCTACACTCTCCTACACTCTCCTCTACACCTCCATACACTCTCCTACACTCTCCTCTACACCTCCATGCACTCTCCTACACTCTCCTCTACACCTCCATGCACTCTCCTACACTCTCCTCTACACCTCCATGCACTCTCCTACACTCTCCTCTACACCTCCATGCACTCTCCTACACTCTCCTCTACACCTCCATGCACTCTCCTACACTCTCCTCTACACCTCCATGCACTCTCCTACACTCTCCTCTACACCTCCATGCACTCTCCTACACTCTCCTCTACACCTCCATGCACTCTCCTACACTCTCCTCTACACCTCCATGCACTCTCCTACACTCTCCTCTACACCTCCATGCACTCTCCTACACTCTCCTCTACACCTCCATGCACTCTCCTACACTCTCCTCTACACCTCCATGCACTCTCCTACACTCTCCTCTACACCTCCATGCACTCTCCTACACTCTCCTCTACACCTCCATGCACTCTCCTACACTCTCCTCTACACCTCCATGCACTCTCCTACACTCTCCTCTACACCTCCATGCACTCTCCTACACTCTCCTCTACACCTCCATGCACTCTCCTACACTCTCCTCTACACCTCCATGCACTCTCCTACACTCTCCTCTACACCTCCATGCACTCTCCTACACTCTCCTCTACACCTCCATGCACTCTCCTACACTCTCCTCTACACCTCCATGCACTCTCCTACACTCTCCTCTACACCTCCATGCACTGTCCATACACTCTCCTCTACACCTCCATGCACTCTCCTACTCTCTCCTCTACACCTCCATGCACTCTCCTACTCTCTCCTCTACACCTCCATGCACTCTCCTACTCTCTCCTCTACACCTCCATGCACTCTCCTACACTCTCCTCTACACCTCCATGCACTCTCCTACACTCTCCTCTACACCTCCATGCACTCTCCTACACTCTCCTCTACACCTCCATACACTCTCTCCTCTACACCTCCATACACTCCTCTACACCTCCCTACTCTCCTACACTCTCTCCTCTACACTCTCCTACACTCTCCTCTACACCTCCATACACTCTCCTACACTCTCCTCTACACCTCCATACACTCTCCTCTACACCTCCATGCACTCTCCTACACTCTCCTCTACACCTCCATGCACTCTCCTACACTCTCCTCTACACCTCCATGCACTCTCCTACACTCTCCTCTACACCTCCATGCACTCTCTTACACTCTCCTCTACACCTCCATACACTCTCCTACACTCTCCTCTACACCTCCATACACTCTCTCCTCTACACCTCCATACACTCTCTCTTCTACACCTCCATACACTCTCTCCTCTACACCTCCATGCACTCTCCTACTCTCTCCTCTACACCTCCATGCACTCTCCTACTCCTCTACACCTCCATGCACTCTCCTACACTCTCCTCTACACCTCCATGCACTCTCCTACACTCTCCTCTACATCTCCATGCACTGTCCATACACTCTCCTCTACACCTCCATGCACTGTCCATACACTCTCCTCTACACCTCCATGCACTGTCCATACACTCTCCTCTACACCTCCATGCACTCTCCTACTCTCTCCTCTACACCTCCATGCACTCTCCTACTCTCTCCTCTACACCTCCATGCACTCTCCTACTCTCTCCTCTACACCTCCATGCACTCTCCTACTCTCTCCTCTACACCTCCATGCACTCTCCTACACTCTCCTCTACACCTCCATGCACTCTCCTACACTCTCCTCTACACCTCCATGCACTCTCCTACGCTCTCCTCTACACCTCCATGCACTCTCCTACACTCTCTCCTCTACACCTCCATACACTGTCCATACACATACTCCTCTACACCTCCATACACTCTCCTACACTCTCCTCTACACCTCCATACACTCTCCTACACTCTCCTCTACACCTCCATACACTCTCCTACACTCTCCTCTACAGCTCCATACACTCTCTCCTCTACACCTCCATACACTCTCTCCTCTACACCTCCATACACTCTCCTACACTCTCCTCTACACCTCCATGCACTCTCCTACACTCTCCTCTACACCTCCATGCACTCTCCTACACTCTCCTCTACACCTCCATACACTGTCCTCTACACCTCCATACACTGTCCTCTACATCTCCATACACTGTCCTACACTCTCCTCTACACCTCCATGCACTCTCCTAGACTCTCCTCTACACCTCCATGCACTCTCCTGCACTCTCCTACACTCTCCTCTACACCTCCATGCACTCTCCTACACTCTCCTCTACACCTCCATACACTGTCCATACACTCTCCTCTACACCTCCATACACTCTCTCCTCTACACCTCCATACACTCTCTCCTCTACACCTCCATGCACTCTCCTACTCTCTCCTCTACACCTCCATGCACTCTCCTACACTCTCCTCTACACCTCCATACACTGTCCATACACTCTCCTCTACACCTCCATACACTCTCTCCTCTACACCTCCATACACTCTCTCCTCTACACCTCCATACACTCTCTCCTCTACACCTCCATACACTCTCTCCTCTACACCTCCATACACTCTCTCCTCTACACCTCCATACACTCTCTCCTCTACACCTCCATACACTCTCTCCTCTACACCTCCATACACTCTCTCCTCTACACCTCCATACACTCTCTCCTCTACACCTCCATACACTCTCTCCTCTACACCTCCATACACTCTCCTACACTCTCTCCTCTACACCTCCATACACTCTCTCCTCTACACCTCCATACACTCTCCTACACTCTCCTCTACACCTCCATACACTGTCCATACACACACTCCTCTACACCTCCATGCACTCTCCTACACTCTCTCCTCTACACCTCCATGCACTCTCCTACACTCTCTCCTCTACACCTCCATACACTCTCCTACACTCTCCTCTACACCTCCATACACTCTCTCCTCTACACCTCCATACACTCTCCTACACTCTCTCCTCTACACCTCCCTACACTCTCCTACACTCTCTCCTCTACACCTCCATACACTCTCCTACACTCTCCTCTACACCTCCATACACTCTCCTACACTCTTCTCTACACCTCCATGCACTCTCCTACACTCTCTCCTCTACACCTCCATGCACTCTCCTACACTCTCTCCTCTACACCTCCATGCACTCTCCTGCACTCTCCTCTACACCTCCATGCACTCTCCTACACTCTCTCCTCTACACCTCCATGCACTCTCCTACACTCTCTCCTCTACACCTCCATGCACTCTCCTACACTCTCTCCTCTACACCTCCATACACTCTCCATACACTCTCTCCTCTACACCTCCCTACACTCTCCTACACTCTCTCCTCTACACCTCCCTACATTCTCCTACACTCTCTCCTCTACACCTCCATACACTCTCCTACACTCTCCTCTACACCTCCATGCACTCTCCTACACTCTCTCCTCTACACCTCCATACACTCTCCTACACTCTCCTCTACACCTCCATACACTCTCCTACACTCTCTCCTCTACACCTCCATACACTCTCTCCTCTACACCTCCCTACACTCTCCTACACTCTCTCCTCTACACCTCCCTACACTCTCTCCTCTACACCTCCCTACACTCTCCTACACTCTCTCCTCTACACCTCCCTACACTCTCCTACACTCTCTCCTCTACACCTCCATACACTCTCCTACACTCTCCTCTACACCTCCATACACTCTCCTACACTCTCTCCTCTACACCTCCATGCACTCTCCTACACTCTCTCCTCTACACCTCCATGCACTCTCCTACACTCTCTCCTCTACACCTCCATGCACTCTCCTACACTCTCTCCTCTAAACCTCCATGCACTCTCCTACACTCTCTCTACACCTCCATACACTCTCCTACACTCTCTCCTCTACACCTCCATACACTCTCCTACACTCTCCTCTACACCTCCATACACTCTCCATACACTCTCTCCTCTACACCTCCATACACTCTCTCCTCTACACCTCCCTACACTCTCCTACACTCTCTCCTCTACACCTCCCTACTCTCCTACACTCTCTCCTCTACACTCTCCTACACTCTCCTCTACACCTCCATGCACTCTCCTACACTCTCCTCTACACCTCCTTGCACTCTCCTACACTCTCCTCTACACCTCCATGCACTCTCCTACACTCTCCTCTACACCTCCATGCACTCTCCTACACTCTCCTCTACACCTCCATACACTGTCCATACACACACTCCTCTACACCTCCATACACTCTCCTACACTCTCTCCTCTACACCTCCATACACTGTCCATACACACACTCCTCTACACCTCCATACACTCTCCTACACTCTCCTCTACACCTCCATACACTCTCTCCTCTACGCCTCCATACACTCTCCTCTACACCTCCATACATTCTCTCCTCTACACCTCCATACATTCTCTCCTCTACACCTCCATACACTCTCTCCTCTACACCTCCATACACTCTCTCCTCTACACCTCCATACACTCTCTTCTCTACACCTCCCTACACTCTCCTACAGTCTCTCCTCTACACCTCCGTACACTCCTCTACACCTCCCTACTCTCCTACACTCTCTCCTCTACACTCTCCTACTCTCTCCTCTACACTCTCCTACACTCTCCTCTACACCTCCATGCACTCTCCTACACTCTCCTCTACACCTCCATGCACTCTCCTACACTCTCCTCTACACCTCCATGCACTCTCCTACACTCTCCTCTACACCTCCATGCACTCTCCTACACTCTCCTCTACACCTCTATACACTGTCCCTACACTCTCTCCTCTACACCTCCATACACTCTCCTACACTCTCTCCTCTACACCTCCATACACTCTCCTACACTCTCTCCTCTACACCTCCATGCACTCTCCTACACTCTCCTCTACACCTCCTTGCACTCTCCTACACTCTCCTCTACACCTCCATGCACTCTCCTACACTCTCCTCTACACCTCTATACACTGTCCCTACACTCTCTCCTCTACACCTCCATACACTCTCCTACACTCTCTCCTCTACACCTCCATACACTCTCCTACACTCTCTCCTCTACACCTCCATACACTGTCCATACACATACTCCTCTACACCTCCATACACTCTCCTACACTCTCCTCTACACCTCCATACACTCTCTCCTCTACACCTCCATACACTCTCTCCTCTACACCTCCATACACCCTCTCCTCTACACCTCCATACACTCTCTCCTCTACACCTCCATACACTCTCTCCTCTACACCTCCATACACTCTCCTACACTCTCCTCTACACCTCCATACACTGTCCATACACACTCTCCATACACACTCTCCTCTACACCTCCATACACTCTCTCCTCTACACCTCCATACACTGTCCATACACACTCTCCTCTACACCTCCATACACTCTCTCCTCTACACCTCCCTACTCTCCTACACTCTCTCCTCTACACTCTCCTACACTCTCCTACACTCTCCTCTACACCTCCTTGCACTCTCCTACACTCTCCTCTACACCTCCTTGCACTCTCCTACACTCTCCTCTACACCTCCTTGCACTCTCCTACACTCTCCTCTACACCTCCTTGCACTCTCCTACACTCTCCTCTACACCTCCATGCACTCTCCTCTACACCTCCATACACTGTCCATACACTCTCCTCTACACCTCCATACACTCTATCCTCTACACCTCCATACACTCTATCCTCTACACCTCCATACACTCTATCCTCTACACCTCCATACACTCTCCTACACTCTCTCCTCTACACCTCCATACACTCTCTCCTCTACACCTCCCTACACTCTCTCCTCTACACCTCCATACACTCTCCTACACTCTGTCCTCTACACCTCCATACACTGTCCATACACATACTCCTCTACACCTCCATACACTCTCCTACACTCTCCTCTACACCTCCATACACTCTCCTACACTCTCCTCTACACCTCCATCTACACTCTCCTCTACACCTCCATACACTCTCTCCTCTACACCTCCATACACTCTCCTCTACACCTCCATGCACTCTCCTACACTCTCCTCTACACCTCCATGCACTCTCCTACACTCTCCTCTACACCTCCATGCACTGTCCATACACTCTCCTCTACACCTCCATACACTCTCCTCTACACCTCCATGCACTCTCCTACACTCTCCTCTACACCTCCATACACTGTCCATACACTCTCCTCTACACCTCCATGCACTCTCCTACACTCTCCTCTACACCTCCATGCACTCTCTTACACTCTCCTCTACACCTCCATACACTCTCCTACACTCTCCTCTACACCTCCATACACTCTCTCCTCTACACCTCCATACACTCTCTCTTCTACACCTCCATACACTCTCTCTTCTACACCTCCATACACTCTCTCCTCTACACCTCCATGCACTCTCCTACTCTCTCCTCTACACCTCCATGCACTCTCCTACACTCTCCTCTACACCTCCATGCACTCTCCTACACACTCCTCTACACCTCCATACACTCTCTCCTCTACACCTCCATACACTCCTCTACACCTCCCTACTCTCCTACACTCTCTCCTCTACACTCTCCTACACTCTCCTCTACACCTCCATACACTCTCCTACACTCTCCTCTACACCTCCATACACTCTCCTACACTCTCCTCTACACCTCCATGCACTCTCTTCTACACCTCCATGCACTCTCCTACACTCTCCTCTACACCTCCATGCACTCTCCTACACTCTCCTCTACACCTCCATGCACTCTCCTACACTCTCCTCTACACCTCCTTGCACTCTCCTACACTCTCCTCGACACCTCCATGCACTCTCCTACACTCTCCTCTACACCTCCATGCACTCTCCTACACTCTCCTCTACACCTCCATGCACTCTCCTACACTCTCCTCTACACCTCCATACACTGTCCATACACTCTCCTCTACACCTCCATACACTCTCTCCTCTACACCTCCATACACTCCTCTACACCTCCCTACTCTCCTACACTCTCTCCTCTACACTCTCCTACACTCTCCTCTACACCTCCATGCACTCTCCTACACTCTCCTCTACACCTCCATGCACTCTCCTACACTCTCCTCTACACCTCCATGCACTCTCCTACACTCTCCTCTACACCTCCATGCACTCTCCTACACTCTCCTCTACACCTCCATGCACTCTCCTACACTCTCCTCTACACCTCCATGCACTCTCCTACACTCTCCTCTACACCTCCATGCACTCTCTCCTCTACACCTCCATACACTCCTCTACACCTCCCTACTCTCCTACACTCTGTCCTCTACACTCTCCTACACTCTCCTCTACACCTCCATACACTCTCCTACACTCTCCTCTACACCTCCATACACTCTCCTACACTCTCCTCTACACCTCCATGCACTCTCCTCTTCACCTCCATGCACTCTCCTACACTCTCCTCTACACCTCCATGCACTCTCCTACACTCTCCTCTACACCTCCATGCACTCTCCTACACTCTCCTCTACACCTCCATGCACTCTCCTACACTCTCCTCTACACCTCCATGCACTCTCCTACACTCTCCTCTACACCTCCATGCACTCTCCTACACTCTCCTCTACACCTCCATGCACTCTCCTACACTCTCCTCTACACCTCCATGCACTCTCCTACACTCTCCTCTACACCTCCATGCACTCTGCTACACTCTCCTCTACACCTCCATGCACTCTCCTACACTCTCCTCTACACCTCCATGCACTCTCCTACTCTCTCCTCTACACCTCCATGCACTCTCCTACACTCTCCTCTACACCTCCATGCACTCTCCTACACTCTCCTCTACACCTCCATGCACTCTCCTACACTCTCCTCTACACCTCCATGCACTCTCCTACACTCTCCTCTACACCTCCATGCACTCTCCTACACTCTCCTCTACACCTCCATGCACTCTCCTACACTCTCCTCTACACCTCCTTGCACTCTCCTACACTCTCCTCTACACCTCCATGCACTCTCCTACACTCTCCTCTACACCTCTATACACTGTCCCTACACTCTCTCCTCTACACCTCCATACACTCTCCTACACTCTCTCCTCTACACCTCCATACACTGTCCATACACATACTCCTCTACACCTCCATACACTCTCCTACACTCTCCTCTACACCTCCATACACTCTCTCCTCTACACCTCCATACACTCTCTCCTCTACACCTCCATACACCCTCTCCTCTACACCTCCATACACTCTCTCCTCTACACCTCCATACACTCTCTCCTCTACACCTCCATACACTCTCCTACACTCTCCTCTACACCTCCATACACTGTCCATACACACTCTCCATACACACTCTCCTCTACACCTCCATACACTCTCTCCTCTACACCTCCATACACTGTCCATACACACTCTCCTCTACACCTCCATACACTCTCTCCTCTACACCTCCCTACTCTCCTACACTCTCTCCTCTACACTCTCCTACACTCTCCTCTACACCTCCTTGCACTCTCCTACACTCTCCTCTACACCTCCTTGCACTCTCCTACACTCTCCTCTACACCTCCTTGCACTCTGCTACACTCTCCTCTACACCTCCATGCACTCTCCTCTACACCTCCATACACTGTCCATACACTCTCCTCTACACCTCCATACACTCTATCCTCTACACCTCCATACACTCTATCCTCTACACCTCCATACACTCTATCCTCTACACCTCCATACACTCTCCTACACTCTCTCCTCTACACCTCCATACACTCTCTCCTCTACACCTCCCTACACTCTCTCCTCTACACCTCCCTACACTCTCTCCTCTACACCTCCATACACTCTCCTACACTCTGTCCTCTACACCTCCATACACTGTCCATACACATACTCCTCTACACCTCCATACACTCTCCTACACTCTCCTCTACACCTCCATACACTCTCCTACACTCTCCTCTACACCTCCATACACTCTCTCCTCTACACCTCCATACACTCTCCTCTACACCTCCATGCACTCTCCTACACTCTCCTCTACACCTCCATGCACTCTCCTACACTCTCCTCTACACCTCCATGCACTGTCCATACACTCTCCTCTACACCTCCATACACTCTCCTCTACACCTCCATGCACTCTCCTACACTCTCCTCTACACCTCCATACACTCTCCTACACTCTCCTCTACACCTCCATCTACACTCTCCTCTACACCTCCATACACTCTCTCCTCTACACCTCCATATACTCTCCTCTACACCTCCATGCACTCTCCTACACTCTCCTCTACACCTCCATGCACTCTCCTACACTCTCCTCTACACCTCCATGCACTGTCCATACACTCTCCTCTACACCTCCATACACTCTCCTCTACACCTCCATGCACTCTCCTACACTCTCCTCTACACCTCCATACACTGTCCATACACTCTCCTCTACACCTCCATGCACTCTCCTACACTCTCCTCTACACCTCCATGCACTCTCTTACACTCTCCTCTACACCTCCATACACTCTCCTACACTCTCCTCTACACCTCCATACACTCTCTCCTCTACACCTCCATACACTCTCTCTTCTACACCTCCATACACTCTCTCTTCTACACCTCCATACACTCTCTCCTCTACACCTCCATGCACTCTCCTACTCTCTCCTCTACACCTCCATGCACTCTCCTACACTCTCCTCTACACCTCCATGCACTCTCCTACACTCTCCTCTACACCTCCATACACTCTCTCCTCTACACCTCCATACACTCCTCTACACCTCCCTACTCTCCTACACTCTCTCCTCTACACTCTCCTACACTCTCCTCTACACCTCCATACACTCTCCTACACTCTCCTCTACACCTCCATACACTCTCCTACACTCTCCTCTACACCTCCATGCACTCTCTTCTACACCTCCATGCACTCTCCTACACTCTCCTCTACACCTCCATGCACTCTCCTACACTCTCCTCTACACCTCCATGCACTCTCCTACACTCTCCTCTACACCTCCATGCACTCTCCTACACTCTCCTCTACACCTCCTTGCACTCTCCTACACTCTCCTCTACACCTCCATGCACTCTCCTACACTCTCCTCTACACCTCCATGCACTCTCCTACACTCTCCTCTACACCTCCATGCACTCTCCTACACTCTCCTCTACACCTCCATACACTGTCCATACACTCTCCTCTACACCTCCATACACTCTCTCCTCTACACCTCCATACACTCCTCTACACCTCCCTACTCTCCTACACTCTCTCCTCTACACTCTCCTACACTCTCCTCTACACCTCCATGCACTCTCCTACACTCTCCTCTACACCTCCATGCACTCTCCTACACTCTCCTCTACACCTCCATGCACTCTCCTACACTCTCCTCTACACCTCCATGCACTCTCCTACACTCTCCTCTACACCTCCATGCACTCTCCTACACTCTCCTCTACACCTCCATGCACTCTCCTACACTCTCCTCTACACCTCCATGCACTCTCCTACACTCTCCTCTACACCTCCATGCACTCTCCTACACTCTCCTCTACACCTCCATGCACTCTCCTACACTCTCCTCTACACCTCCATGCACTGTCCATACACTCTCCTACACCTCCATGCACTCTCCTACTCTCTCCTCTACACCTCCATGCACTCTCCTACTCTCTCCTCTACACCTCCATGCACTCTCCTACTCTCTCCTCTACACCTCCATGCACTCTCCTACTCTCTCCTCTACACCTCCATGCACTCTCCTACACTCTCCTCTACACCTCCATGCACTCTCCTACACTCTCCTCTACACCTCCATACACTGTCCATACACTCTCCTCTACACCTCCATACACTCCTCTACACCTCCCTACTCTCCTACACTCTCTCCTCTACACTCTCCTACACTCTCCTCTACACCTCCATACACTCTCCTACACTCTCCTCTACACCTCCATACACTCTATCCTCTACACCTCCATACACTCTATCCTCTACACCTCCCTACACTCTCTCCTCTACACCTCCCTACACTCTCTCCTCTACACCTCCATACACTCTCCTACACTCTGTCCTCTACACCTCCATACACTGTCCATACACATACTCCTCTACACCTCCATACACTCTCCTACACTCTCCTCTACACCTCCATACACTCTCTCCTCTACACCTCCATGCACTCTCCTCTACACCTCCATGCACTCTCCTACACTCTCCTCTACACCTCCATGCACTCTCCTACACTCTCCTCTACACCTCCTTGCACTCTCCTACACTCTCCTCTACACCTCCATGCACTCTCCTACACTCTCCTCTACACCTCCATGCACTCTCCTACACTCTCCTCTACACCTCCATGCACTCTCCTACACTCTCCTCTACACCTCCATGCACTCTCCTACACTCTCCTCTACACCTCCATGCACTCTCCTACACTCTCCTCTACACCTCCATGCACTCTCCTACACTCTCCTCTACACCTCCATGCACTCTCCTACACTCTCCTCTACACCTCCATGCACTCTCCTACTCTCTCCTCTACACCTCCATGCACTCTCCTACTCTCTCCTCTACACCTCCATGCACTCTCCTACTCTCTCCTCTACACCTCCATGCACTCTCCTACACTCTCCTCTACACCTCCATGCACTCTCCTACACTCTCCTCTACACCTCCATGCACTCTCCTACGCTCTCCTCTACACCTCCATGCACTCTCCTACACTCTCTCCTCTACACCTCCATACACTGTCCATACACATACTCCTCTACACCTCCATACACTCTCCTACACTCTCCTCTACACCTCCATACACTCTCCTACACTCTCCTCTACACCTCCATACACTCTCCTACACTGTCCTCTACAGCTCCATACACTCTGTCCTCTACAGCTCCATACACTCTCTCCTCTACACCTCCATACACTCTCTCCTCTACACCTCCATACACTCTCTCCTCTACACCTCCATACACTCTCCTACACTCTCCTCTACACCTCCATGCACTCTCCTACACTCTCCTCTACACCTCCATGCACTCTCCTACACTCTCCTCTACACCTCCATACACTGTCCTCTACACCTCCATACACTGTCCTCTACACCTCCATACACTGTCCTACACTCTCCTAGACTCTCCTCTACACCTCCATGCACTCTCCTGCACTCTCCTACACTCTCCTCTACACCTCCATGCACTCTCCTACACTCTCCTCTACACCTCCATACACTGTCCATACACTCTCCTCTACACCTCCATACACTCTCTCCTCTACACCTCCATACACTCTCTCCTCTACACCTCCATGCACTCTCCTACTCTCTCCTCTACACCTCCATGCACTCTCCTACACTCTCCTCTACACCTCCATGCACTCTCCTACACTCTCCTCTACACCTCCATACACTGTCCATACACTCTCCTCTACACCTCCATACACTCTATCCTCTACACCTCCATACACTCTCTCCTCTACACCTCCATACACTCTCCTACACTCTCCTCTACACCTCCCTACACTCTCCTCTACACCTCCATACACTATCCTCTACACCTCCATACACTCTCTCCTCTACACCTCCATACACTCTCCTACACTCTCCTCTACACCTCCATACACTCTCTCCTCTACACCTCCATACACTCTCTCCTCTACACCTCCATACACTCTCCATACACTCTCTCCTCTACACCTCCATACACTCTCCTACTCTCTCCTCTACACCTCCATACACTCTCTCCTCTACACCTCCATACACTCTCCTACACTCTCCTCTACACCTCCATACACTCTCTCCTCTACACCTCCATACACTCTCCATACACTCTCTCCTCTACACCTCCATACACTCTCCTACACTCTCCTCTACACCTCCCTACACTCTCTCCTCTACACCTCCCTACACTCTCTCCTCTACACCTCCATACACTCTCCTACACTCTGTCCTCTACACCTCCATACACTGTCCATACACATACTCCTCTACACCTCCATACACTCTCCTACACTCTCCTCTACACCTCCATACACTCTCTCCTCTACACCTCCATGCACTCTCCTCTACACCTCCATGCACTCTCCTACACTCTCCTCTACACCTCCATGCACTCTCCTACACTCTCCTCTACACCTCCTTGCACTCTCCTACACTCTCCTCTACACCTCCATGCACTCTCCTACACTCTCCTCTACACCTCCATGCACTCTCCTACACTCTCCTCTACACCTCCATGCACTCTCCTACACTCTCCTCTACACCTCCATGCACTCTCCTACACTCTCCTCTACACCTCCATGCACTCTCCTACACTCTCCTCTACACCTCCATGCACTCTCCTACACTCTCCTCTACACCTCCATGCACTCTCCTACTCTCTCCTCTACACCTCCATGCACTCTCCTACTCTCTCCTCTACACCTCCATGCACTCTCCTACTCTCTCCTCTACACCTCCATGCACTCTCCTACACTCTCCTCTACACCTCCATGCACTCTCCTACACTCTCCTCTACACCTCCATGCACTCTCCTACGCTCTCCTCTACACCTCCATGCACTCTCCTACACTCTCTCCTCTACACCTCCATACACTGTCCATACACATACTCCTCTACACCTCCATACACTCTCCCACACTCTCCTCTACACCTCCATACACTCTCCTACACTCTCCTCTACACCTCCATACACTCTCCTACACTGTCCTCTACAGCTCCATACACTCTGTCCTCTACAGCTCCATACACTCTCTCCTCTACACCTCCATACACTCTCTCCTCTACACCTCCATACACTCTCTCCTCTACACCTCCATACACTCTCTCCTCTACACCTCCATACACTCTCCTACACTCTCCTCTACACCTCCATGCACTCTCCTACACTCTCCTCTACACCTCCATGCACTCTCCTACACTCTCCTCTACACCTCCATACACTGTCCTCTACACCTCCATACACTGTCCTCTACACCTCCATACACTGTCCTACACTCTCCTAGACTCTCCTCTACACCTCCATGCACTCTCCTGCACTCTCCTACACTCTCCTCTACACCTCCATGCACTCTCCTACACTCTCCTCTACACCTCCATACACTGTCCATACACTCTCCTCTACACCTCCATACACTCTCTCCTCTACACCTCCATACACTCTCTCCTCTACACCTCCATGCACTCTCCTACTCTCTCCTCTACACCTCCATGCACTCTCCTACACTCTCCTCTACACCTCCATGCACTCTCCTACACTCTCCTCTACACCTCCATACACTGTCCATACACTCTCCTCTACACCTCCATACACTCTATCCTCTACACCTCCATACACTCTCTCCTCTACACCTCCATACACTCTCCTACACTCTCCTCTACACCTCCCTACACTCTCCTCTACACCTCCATACACTATCCTCTACACCTCCATACACTCTCTCCTCTACACCTCCATACACTCTCCTACACTCTCCTCTACACCTCCATACACTCTCTCCTCTACACCTCCATACACTCTCTCCTCTACACCTCCATACACTCTCCATACACTCTCTCCTCTACACCTCCATACACTCTCCTACTCTCTCCTCTACACCTCCATACACTCTCTCCTCTACACCTCCATACACTCTCCTACACTCTCCTCTACACCTCCATACACTCTCTCCTCTACACCTCCATACACTCTCCTACACTCTCCTCTACACCTCCCTACACTCTCCTCTACACCTCCATACACTTTCTCCTCTACACCTCCATACACTCTATCCTCTACACCTCCATACACTCTATCCTCTACACCTCCATACACTCTATCCTCTACACCTCCATACACTCTATCCTCTACACCTCCATACACTCTATCCTCTACACCTCCATACACTCTCCATACACTCTCTCCTCTACACCTCCATACACTCTCATACACTCTCTTCTACACCTCCATGCACTCTCCTACACTCTCCTCTACACCTCCATACACTGTCCCTACACTCTCCTCTACACCTCCATACACTCTCTCCTCTACACCTCCCTACACTCTCCTACACTCACTCCTCTACACCGCCATACTCTCTCCATACACACTCTCCTCGACACCTCCATACGCACTTTTAAACATGCTTACATTCTCCTAAAAACCTCTGTACCCACTCCAACCTCTTAACTCTCACCTTCTATTCAGTTATTATGTCATTGTTTGGAAGTTGAGTTTGTGTGTGTGGGGGGCGCGGGGATCCATATATATTTTCAGTGTGTCTGTATTTAAAGTGTGCGTGTGTATGAAAACTTGCCACGGTCGTGGTTAAAGTCATGACAGCGCTGTTGCTAGGCACTTGGGAAATTGCGAGTGTTGGGTACTGAACGACTGAAACGAATGCATAGCAACTCGGCCATAAGGTTTTGACTCCCTCCCTTTTCATCTCCAGCTATCACGATTGGTCGACTGGGTTATGTGTGTCCACAGGAAGTGGCTCCGATGCTGCAGCAGTTCATTCGGCCGTGGTGAGTTTTGTTCATCTTCATTCATCTTTCTCATACACTTACTGATTACTCCTTGGAAATCATTCAGGGGTTCTGGTGTCTGTGTGTGTGTAGGTGCACGTCGCTAAGGAATATCCGAGATAACGAGGAGAAAGACTCCGCCTTCAGGGGCATCTGTGTGATGATTGGTGTAAATCCTGGAGGTGTGGTGCAGGTGAGGAGAAAAAAAAAACAATCTGTCTCTGTCTTTCTGTCTGTCCCTCCTTCTGATTCACTCTCTTTGTCTCTTTCTCAGGACTTTATTTTCTTCTGTGATGCCGTGGCCTCCTGGGTCAATCCCAAAGAAGACCTCAGAGAAATGTTCTACAAGGTTGGGATCTCTCTCTCTCTCTCACACACACACACACACACACACACACGTACGCATGCACGCACGGTTTTTGCTGTGGATTTTAGTCTTTATTTTAAAATTAAGCAGCGATCATTTGAAAGAGAATTGCACAATAAATGATGTTCTCGGTGATGGTTGAAGAAATGATTGACCCACGTAATATACATTTATATCACAAGACTGTAAAGAAAGTCCTCCAAACTGGCTAGTTAACTTCATCAGCTAGTCTGAGCATCTGGTGTGTGCGTCTGTGTGTGTTGTGCACTTTTCTGGCCACAAGCTTCAGAATTGTGGGCAGAAGCTTCCTCGGCTGCAGCAACTCTGCAAACTTTAGCTTGTGGCAGGAAAACTTTTAAACACTGTGAAAGACTGTGTGTGTGTGTGTGTGTGTAGATCCTGCATGGTTTTAAGGACCAGGTCGGGGAGGAGAATTGGCAGCAGTTCTCGGAGCAGTTCCCTCCCATCCTGAAGGAGCGTCTCTCCGCATGCTACGGCGTGTAGAACCCGCCCTACACACGCGCAGCACGATCACGTGCTGTCAGGTAAAGCTCCGCCCCTCATTATACATGACTCTTTTTTTACATCCTGTATAGGCGTGTCCTAATCCCTTTTCCTTCCTCTCTCTCTCTCTCTCTCTCTCTCTCTCTCTCTCTCTCACACAGTCGAACCTTTAGGAGGGTTACCGGGGGAAACTCATCCATCTGTGTATTGCACTGCCCTGATCGTGGGGGAGAGGGACGCTATTGGCCGCTCTGCCTGACGGACAGCCCCCACGACCCTGTGTGTGTGTCTCCATGAGGGTGGGCGGGGGGGAGGGAGGGAGGGGGGAGGGGAACTCCTCTAGTTAACTGCAGAATGCACCCAATCGCAGGGGGGGTAGACCTAAACACAACGTAGGGACGAAAGAACGATAGAGTAAACCGAGGGAAGACGTAAGGAGGGAGGGTGGGAGGTAGCACGTTTTTTTTTTTAAATAAATAGACAAACAAAGGGAGGCTAAACGATGTATTAATAAAACGAGGGGAGGCGCTAGACAGCAGTCTGTGAACATGGTCATTTTTAAAACTCGATTCATGAAAATTCCCATTCCAAGCGAATCGGCACGGATTCGCAATACGCAGGAACGTTTCATCAGGCTTCAACATGAAGGCTCGCATTTTATAAATACGAATTAGAGAACGAAAACAAGGCGAACAGAACATGCACAACTCTTAGTTTAATTCCGTGTTTTCACTTTTCCACGACGGATCGTAGTCGCCGTTTTCTTCTTCCGCTTGCTGGGTCGCCGCGTTCCTTCCCGTTACTCGTTTCGCTTGTACGTTGAATTTTTTATTTTTTTTTGCTTCTCAAATTTCTTAAAGTCCAGACAGGCCGTGCACTGACCATATTATTATTATTATTATTATTATTATTATATTTTCTTTCCTGTTCCTTTAAGATCATGACTTGACTCTTGATGTCTGGATATCGAGCTGAAAAGTTTTCCAGATTAAATTTTTTTTTTTTTTTTTTTCCACAGAGAAAACTTTTCTCCTTGAGATCACAAAAAGCTGCTTAAGATTTTCGTCGGCATTTCGAAAGCGTCGATTTGTACTTAACGTTAGCTAGCTAGCATAGTTTCTCGAGGAGTTTATTACACAGCTTAGCTGACACCAAATGAAACGACGATCTTCTAAAATACAATCTCTAATCTTTTGATCTCGGTGTCTCGCTAATTGGAATTTTACAAAAAGCTAACTTTCTAGCCCCTCCCCCTTTCTATACCGATATGTTAGTATTATACAGTTGTTGCCGTGACTACATCTCTCTGCTTTTGCTACTTTGAATGAAAACTTTTCCACACAGTCGCCTGTAACTATAACGGATTCTTTACTCTCTAGCTAACTACCGTGTAGTTTACTTGTAATGCTGAAGCGTAAGTATTGGCACCCCCAAATGAGCATCGAGTTTGATTTAATACTGTGATCGAATTTTGGACCGGGTCGATGTTAGCGGTGTCCCTAATGTAAATGAAGTTAATGGGCTTTTTTGTTTTTTGGGTTTTTGTTGTTTATTTCGTGGCCATGCTGCTGTTCTCTCACTACTTTTTTTTTTTTTTCTCCCCCCTGATGATCCACGTGTTTTTAGTTTGTTACCTCAACTAATCATGAGAACAGAATGTCGTGATCTCGAGAAAACAGGACGGGAAAGAAAATAAATGAACAAATAAATAACGTCTGGCTTCTGTGGACTTGCGTAAAGACGTGCTGTAGCTGGTCAGTAATTTTTCCTCGCGCTCTTTTTTTTTTTTTTTTTTGGTGAAACACGTCACCATTTATTTGAATTACTCTCAAATCCAGTCTAGAATGAAATGGAGATGATTTAGAATACTGATCATGACTTGTGTTTTGTGTAACTTTTTTTTGTGTGTTTGGATGGTTAAGTGTAAGTTTATTTTGTTTTCGTTACTGTGTGTGTGTTGCATTAATATGTTTAATGTTTTAAGGTACGTTATTACACTTGATTCCTGGACCCCTATTGACCTGTAAACTGTGACCTGTGTGTGTGTGTTTGGAGTGTGGGGACAAGAGTTGGCTTGCTTACAAGACTGTGTGTGTGTGTGTGTGTGTGTGTGTGTGTGTGTGAACCCGAGAGAAAGTATTTGTACTGATTAACTATCGATGCCATATTGATATTTGATATGTAGTGAGTTAATCCTCATGCAGCACCACACCTATCAAATATACTTCTACAAGATGAGTTTGTTTTTTTTATTTTGCTGCTACTGCTGTTTTTTTATTTTTTTTTATTTTTATTTTTTTTTTAAATGTTGAACATCATAGAAAGGATTGAAAGGCATATCCTTAAACATATCCGTGATAAGAAGCAAACAAACCCACCACATTTTACATCACAACGATCGTGTTAATGCACTTTCCCCTTTTTTTTCGTTATTTTATTTATTTTCTTTTTTGTAATAGAATCTAATGCCGACAGATTTACCGATTAAATACAGCTGGTGGACTCATTGTTTGTCTCAGTTGTGTCTTGTGAGATGTCTTTTCTTGGGAATTAAATAAAAAAATGTAAAAGAAAGGAAGGTAGAAGAAAGTTGTTTGTGTGTGTGTGTGTAAGTAAATGTGTGGTCTGAGATTTCAAAAGACGTCAAGAAGTGATCGTTTTTTCTTCTTCCTTGATGGAAGAAAAATTTAATAAATGATTTTCTACAGCAGTGAAATTCACTGTAAATGTCTCCTAATGGTTTCTGTTCTAATATCAGTCTAAATCATGATGATGTTCTGTCTTTGATGACTTTGCTTAACCCCTGAGCATGAGAAGGAAGAGGAAGCTGTTTCTACAGGGCAGTTTTCGAAACACTTCGTGCACATTTCAGCTCCAAATATTGAGCGGAAGTTTGTTTTGGAGATGAATGTTTCACTTTAGGCAGCTCTGAGTGTGTAATAGACCTTAATACAAAAAAAAAAAGGTGGACTGTTTTTTTTTCATCAATCAGTTTTATTTAAAAGATGGGGAAAAGAGAGACACATTTTGGAACATGTAGCTAATAGACTTGGGGAGAAATTTACCTACAATCATCCAAATATCATCATATCATAGTGTCGTCAAGTCACTAAACTTCGAGTCCAAGTCATTAAAGAAAATTTCGAGTCCGAGAACAAGACTCCAGTCGCAGCATGTGACGATGTTTGGTGCTGCGTTTATGTGAAAGCGTCTCTGCTACTGTGTCGGACTAACGTTCCTGCTCGACCGCCCCGTTTTAGTTAACAGGCTACAGATAAAAAGCTTGTTCATCGCTCAGCAAGCCCCGCCCACTATCAACAGGGCAAATAACATGAGACCAGGTTAACACTAGCTAGTTCATCGCCCAGCAAGCCCCGCCCACTACCAAAAGAGCAATGAACACAGGGTGCCACTTCCTTCTCTGGGTGGAGTCTTACCAAATGACGATTAAAGTTCGAGGTCGTCCCCGTCGTCTCCTCGATAGTTCTTCTACATATGGAACACATAGCAGTGCGGTTTTTCCCACTGCACGAGAAGTCTGTATAAGCAAAGCGGACAATCCTAGCGGCGTTCTCTCCAGGCATTTTAGCGCCGTTAACGTTAGTTTGTTCCTAAACATGACGTATGAACAGGTGAATGTGCATTCTCTTGCACAAAATTAGTATAAAAATTAATGTAGATGTAAATATAAATATCTTCTGCCAGATTATTATGGCATGTAAGAAAAAAAATGAAGAAAAAATCCGAGTCCTCGTCTCCAATTTACGAGTCTGAATGCAGTTAATGCACAAGTCGGCCTCGAGTACTACAAGCCTGCATCATATAAAGCAACGTAATTGCATCGCTAAATACAAAATATACAAATATCAATTAAATTTAATTATCAGCTGCAGGCATTATGTTAACGAAAAAAACATATTTCTTTGAAAGTCAGGGAAATCAAACTAGTCGTGAACTTCAAAGCGAATCTCCGTCCACTAACACATCCGAAGAAAATTAAAGGAAAGTATCAAAGAGTTAGATTTCATTGCAGATATACTGGAGGATTATTTCTATTACATTTGTTCAAATACATTATTGTTGCTGTAGTAACGACTTGTATGGTGGACGCGTCACATAAGTTATTTAATAATATTATTATACTAAATTGTTAAAGAAAAATGTAGAATTTTTGACATGGTAAAGTTTTTGTTTGTTTGTTTGTTTTGGGGGGGTTGTTTTTGTTTTTTGGGGTAAGATGATGTTCATTTTATTTTACATTTATGGAAGGAGTCTCCAGTGTCAGTATTTTGTAACAGTAAGTTTCTTGGACAGAGGAGTTTTATGCTTTGTTGTTTCTCTGTAAAAGGATAAACCATGATGGAAAACACAAGGCTGGTGAGTTTATCGCTACTATAACGTTAGCAGGAACAAACTTTTTACACAGCTGGTCCAAAACACAAAATATTTCTTAAAATCAGTTTAGAGTTATATATTGTGTCATTCGTTAATATTAGAAATTGTAATCACTGGCAAAATTGCTCTGATAGAAAGGAATAAAATGCATCAGAGTGAGCTGTTAATGCAAATAATCAACGTCAGGGTGCTAACAGTACAGTAACTCCGCCTTATCACACCACTCTGAATAGTTGTTGATTATTTTTCTATAACAGCTGGTGCCTTTAGTTTTTAATGGAAGCTCATTTCTGCCACTTGAATAATAAAATGAAGTCCTGTCTGTCATAATAATCAGAACATATCTCATAATTTTAATAGTATCTCATAATTATGATTTGTCATAATAACGATGCACTATTTCATAATGAGAACATTTTCTCAAAATTATGACCTCATTGTTAGATAGTAAGTCATTATTAGGAGAACTTCAGCCGTTATTGTGAGATACGAAGTCGTCAGATAACAGGTCAAACACAAGATACTGCCATTATGACATTGATATTGAAGATCATAATTATCAAAGTCTTAACTATGAGATAGGATTTCATTATGAGATAGAATGTCATTCTTGACATAAGTCATAATCGAGACACTCAGTCATTGAGATCTCATTATGATAATGAAATTAAGATAGGGCGGCACGGTGGCGTAGTGGTTAGCGCTGTCGCCTCACAGCGAGAAGGTCCGGGTTCGAGCCCCGTGGCCGGCGAGGGCCTTTCTGTGCGGAGTTTGCATGTTCTCCCCGTGTCCGCGTGGGTTTCCTCCGGGTGCTCCGGTTTCCCCCACAGTCCAAAGACATGCAGGTTAGGTTAACTGGTGACTCTAAATTGACCGTAGGTGTGAATGTGAGTGTGAATGGTTGTCTGTGTCTATGTGTCAGCCCTGTGATGACCTGGCGACTTGTCCAGGGTGTACCCCGCCTTTCGCCCGTAGTCAGCTGGGATAGACTCCAGCTTGCCTGCGACCCTGTAGAACAGGATAAAGCGGCTAGAGATAATGAGATGAGAATGAGATGAGCCAAATTGTAACGAAATTTCGTTCGGTGTACACTTGTTGCATACATCAGAGGGACAGCACATGTGGAGAGCTTGGGAATGAAGCTAAGAGAGATGAGACTGAGATGGTATGGGCACATCCTGAGAAGAGATGCAGAGCATGTGGGAAGGAGAATGTTGAGGATGGAGCTGGCAGGCACACGAAAACGAGGAAGGCCAAAGAGGAGATACATGGATGTGGTGAGAGAGGACATGAAAGTGGTAGAGAAGGATGCGGAAGACAGGGAGCAATGGAGACGAAAGATCCGCTGTGGCGACCTCTAATTGGGAGCAGCCAAAAGATGAAGAAGTACTCTTGTTGCATACTGAATGACAATAAAGGTTGTCTAAGTCAACCTCTCGCCCATAGTCAGCTGGGATAGGCTCCAGCTTGCCCATGACCCTACACAGGATAAGTGGTTATGGATAATGGATGGATGGATAACCAGATAACCACACTGGAGTAAACAAGTATTGAGCTTAGAGTAGATGGATTTCCATTTGGTTGAATATACTGTGGCGGCACGGTGGTGTAGTGGTTAGCGCTGTCGCCTCACAGCAAGAAGGTCCTGGGTTCGAGCCCCGGGGCCGGCGAGGGCCCTTCTGTGTGGAGTTTGCATGTTCTCCCCGTGTCCACGTGGGTTTCCTCCGGGTGCTCCGGTTTCCCCCACAGTCCAAAGACATGCAGGTTAGGTTAACTGGTGACTCTAAATTGACCGTAGGTGTGAATGTGAGTGTGAATGGTTGTCTGTGTCTATGTGTCAGCCCTGCAATAACCTGGCGACTTGTCCAGGGTGTACCCCGCCTTTCGCCCGTAGTCAGCTGGGATAGGCTCCAGCTTGCCTGCGACCCTGTAGAAGGATAAAGCGGCTAGAGATAATGTGATGTGTGTGATGTGTGAATATACTGTTTAATGGTGTAGTGGTTAGCACTGTCGCCTCACAGCAAGAAGGTCCGGGTTCGAGCCCCGTGGCCGGTGAGGGCCTTTCTGTGTGGAGTTTGCATGTTCTCCCCGTGTCCGCGTGGGTTTCCTCCGGGTGCTCCGGTTTCCCCCACAGTCCAAAGACATGCAGGTTAGGTTAACTGGTGACTCTAAATTGAGCGTAGGTGTGAATGTGAGTGTGAATGGTTGTCTGTGTCTATGTGTCAGCCCTGTGATGACCTGGCGACTTGTCCAGGGTGTACCCCGCCTTTCACCCGTAGTCAGCTGGGATAGGCTCCAGCTTGCCTGCGACCCTGTAGAACAGGATAAAGCGGCTAGAGATAATGAGATGAGATACTGTTTAACGTGGTTTAGTGTGTGGTAGCAAACTGCTGAGGTCTGGTGTGAGTCAGGCTATGGACAGAAGTGTGTGTGTGTGTGTGTTCATCGTGCTTGTTTCACGCCCTCTTTCTCAATCTGGTTTGGGTTTATTGCCTATCAGTGTGTGTATCAGGTGCAATGCTGTCTCACTGTTTCTGTTGAAAAAACACAGTTACTCCTGAGGGGGAAAACCCCCGCCAAAATGACGTGTGGTGTGGGTTTCACGCCGGAAGTCAGCCTTCACACAAGCTTCCGTTCTTTGTGTTTTTTCATTAATTTTTTTTCAGTTTGTCTTACATTATTTTGAACTGATTAGTGATTTTTTTCTTCTAGTGACGGTCAGTGGTTTACTTTTAATTGACTGTTAAACGGAGACGAAACCGGAAGTGACGGAAGGAAATAAAATAAACAAGCTTAAAAAGCCTCTTGAAGCCTCCTTTGGGTTTTACAGGTGTGTGTGTGTGTGGGGGGGGGGGAATGTAAATTTAAAAATAAAGTTAGAATAAAAAGTAAATATGGGATAAATAAATGGTGGGGAAAAAACAGTTCTGGAACCTCAACCATAAACGCGGTCACAAAATGGCGTCGGTTTCCTGTGCTACGTTTTTATTTACAACAAAAAAAATAGTTTTAAACGTTGCCTTTTTGTGATGTTAAATTATGGACAGGCAGTAAATGAATCCTGCCGCGTCTGCGGGTTTTACTTGTGTGTGTGTGTGTGTGTTGAAAAAAAAAAAAAGCAGCGTCGCAAACCGGAAGTACTCGACCCTCTAGTGGCGGACACCGGAAGTACACTTCAACCTGTGAGACCGCCGAGTTGCACCACGCGAGGCAACCGAGCTCTCTCTCACTCCATCACCTTCCCCTTTTATAAACCATTAAAAACATTTTTTAAAAAACCCTTTAAACACCTTATTCTCAGTACAAACATTTTAGCACACATTATACCTCAGACTACTATTTATTTATTTTTCAAGCACCAAATATTAACCTTATTTCATTTATTACTCTTTAAATAGTTCATTGTTTTGAAGACATCTTTGCTCTACAGCATTCCTTTGCAAGAATTCTTTCTGCACAGACCTGTATAAACACTCCCCAGACACTTCAATAGGAGCTTGTTATTGATTCCTGTTCATTCTATTTTATTTTATTTAGCCTGTATTTTTCCAGGAAGGTCCCACTGAAATATTCTGCCAGGGAGTCCTGGCCAAGACTCTACACTACACTACAATAAAACATTCAGTTTAAAAGAAAACAAAGAATAAAGAAAAGCAGGGGCGTAGCTATAAGAAGCTATAAGAATATTTAAAAAAGCGCCCACTGTAATTTTTCTAACATTTTTTTTAACTAGATTGTCACCTCAGTCGGTTTCTATAACCTTGTATGGACTTCCTGTGGTTTGGGCACGAAAACCCAGTTTGTCAGAGTGTGTACTGGAGAGGCAGATATACACTACCGTTCAAAAGTTTGGGGTCACTTTGAAATGTCCTTATTTTTGAAAGAAAAGCACTGTTCTTTTCAACGAAGATGACTTTAAACTAATCAGAAATCCACTCTATACATTGCTAATGTGGTAAATGACTATTCTAGCTGCAAATGTGTGGTTTTTGGTGCAATATCTCCATAGGTGTATAGAGGCCCATTTCCAGCAACTCTCACTCCAGTGTTCTAATGGTACAATGTGTTTGCTCATTGCCTCAGAAGGCTAATGGATGATTAGAAAACCCTTGTACAATCATGTTAGCACAGCTGAAAACAGTTGAGCTCTTTAGAGAAGCTATAAAACTGACCTTCCTTTGAGCAGATTGAGTTTCTGGAGCATCACATTTGTGGGGTCGATTAAATGCTCAAAATGGCCAGAAAAATGTCTCGACTATATTTTCTATTCATTTTACAACTTATGGTGGTGAATAAAAGTGTGACTTTTCATGGAAAACACAAAATTGTCTGGGTGACCCCAAACTTTTGAACGGTAGTGTAAGTGCAGATCTCATCTCATCTCATTATCTCTAGCCGCTTTATCCTGTTCTACAGGGTCGCAGGCGAGCTGGAGCCTATCCCAGCTGACTACGGGCGAAAGGCGGGGTACACCCTGGACAAGTCGCCAGGTCATCACAGGGCTGACACATAGACACAGACAACCATTCACACTCACATTCACACCTACGCTCAATTTAGAGTCACCAGTTAACCTAACCTGCATGTCTTTGGACTGTGGGGGAAACCGGAGCACCCGGAGGAAACCCACGCGGACACGGGGAGAACATGCAAACTCCACACAGAAAGGCCGTCGCCGGCCACGGGGCTCGAACCCGGACCTTCTTGCTGTGATGCGGCAGCGCTAACCACTACACCACCGTGCCGCCCTGTAAGTGCAGATATGTTAAATAATACACAGTGCGATATGAGCATAAAACATGTGAAACGCACACAGCAGGCAAACAGTCTGAAACAGCAGGCAAAGTCGTAATTGAGGAAACAGGCAGGAGGTCAATCGAGGCACGGACAGAATATCAGAGGCAAAACTATACAAGATCAAGGGACGAGAAACAGGAGTCGAAAAACCAGGAGGTCAACAAGCACAGGGAACAAGGCTCTCTAAGGCACAGTAGACGCGGTGTAATACTTCGCATTATCCTTGCATGGGCACGGTCCTTAAATAGCCCAAACATAGTTCACTCATTAAAGACAGGTGTTCTTTGTTAACGGCGCGTGTCGGAGCTCATTAGGTGCACGCACAGTCTGAGGCGCGCCTTCAGGTGCACGAGCCAAGGCACGCAGGACTGACACAGTTCTGTGCAAGCGCAACACGATTGCACTAGAAAGCATGGTCAAGCTGCCAGTGTAGCTGCAGTCTCTTTAGTTGCGAATTACGAGTATTTCCTCGTGTTAATAATTCGCCATGTCAAAACAAGCAAAATTTTCCTCCTTCATTCGACGTGAAGAGAGGTAAGCAATTTATCTCATTCATCTCATTATCTCTAGCCGCTTTATCCTTCTACAGGGTCGCAGGCAAGCTGGAGCCTATCCCAGCTGACTACGGGCGAGAGGCGGGGTACACCCTGGACAAGTCGCCAGGTCATCACAGGGCTGACACATAGACACAGACAACCATTCACACTCACATTCACACCTACGCTCAATTTAGAGTCACCAGTTAACCTAACCTGCATGTCTTTGGACTGTGGGGGAAACCGGAGCACCCGGAGGAAACCCACGCGGACACGGGGAGAACATGCAAACTCCACACAGAAAGGCCCTCGCCGGCCACGGGGCTCAAACCCAGGACCTTCTTGCTGTGAGGCGACAGCGCTAACCACTACACCACCGTGCCGCCCGTAAGCAATTTATTATATTTTTTTTTCATCAAAGTTGCATTTTGTGGCTTCGAAAATAAGTTTTAGTGCCGTTTCTAGAACACATGAAGAAAACGTGGAAGAAACAGCAATAATGGAAGAGCTGGTTTCTAAGCGACCTAAAACTAGCAATGGTAATTATTTTTTGTTACATAATGTACTTAGGCTGGGCGGCACGGTGGTGTAGTGGTTAGCACTGTCGCCTCACAGCAAGAAGGTCCGGGTTCGAGCCCCGTGGCCGGCGAGGGCCTTTCTGTGCGGAGTTTGCATGTTCTCCCCGTGTCCGCGTGGGTTTTCTCCGGGTGCTCCGGTTTCCCCCACAGTCCAAAGACATGCAGGTTAGGTTAACTGGTGACTCTAAATTGAGCGTAGGTGTGAATGTGAGTGTGAATGGTTGTCTGTGTCTATGTGTCAGCCCTGTGATGACCTGGCGACTTGTCCAGGGTGTACCCCGCCTTTCGCCCGTAGTCAGCTGGGATAGGCTCCAGCTTGCCTGCGACCCTGTAGAACAGGATAAAGCGGCTACAGATAATGAGATGAGATGTTTAAAAACATGGCTTAACTCATACATTTAATTATAATAATAATTATTCTTTATTATTCTTTAAGGGCTGCACACAATTAAAAATCCAGTTATTAGTTTATTTTAAAGTTCTCTGCTGCCCGTACTCTTCTGCAAATAGATTGATATTACATATTGTTTCCCATTGTTCATGCATATAAAAAATTCATGAACTATTTTTATCTTTTTTATTGATTCAGAATGTTGGAGAAAACTTTTGACTTTTTAGATACAGCACTACTTTATACTTGCACATGATTATGTAATTTCTATTATTTTTATTGCTCGATATATTTATAATTGGTTAAAAAAAATTACTAAAAATGATACGTCAAAAATTTTCGTCATGCTACGTGCGAAAATAGTTAAAAAAAAATTTTTTTTGGCTCGCTACGCTCGCCATGGTGCCCAAATTAAAAACCTGTCTTTGCCCCTGAGAAAATAAAACAGCAGGTGGATGGTTTACGGATGTTCCTAATAAAATGCCAAGTGAGGGTAGTTTACTGAACTACAGTGGTGCTTGAAAGTTTGTGAACCCTTGAGAATTTTCTATATTTCTGCATAAATATGACCTAAAACATCATCAGATTTTCACACAAGTCCTAAAAGTAGATAAAGAGAACCCAGTTAAACAAATGAGGCAAAAATATTATACTCGATCATTTATTTATTGAGGAAAATGATCCAATATTACATATCTGTGAGTGGCAAAAGTATGTGACCCTTTGCTTTCAGTATCTGGTGTGACCCCCTTGTGCAGCAATAACTGCAACTAAATGTTTGCGGTAACTGTTGATCAGTCCTGCACACCGGCTTGGAGGAATTTTAGCCCATTCCTCCATACAGAACAGCTTCAACTCTGGGATGTTGGTGGGTTTCCTCACATGAACTGCTCGCTTCAGGTCCTTCCACAACATTTCCATTGGATTAAGGTCAGGACTTTGACTTGGCCATTCCAGAACATTAACTTTATTCTTCTTTAACCATTCTTTTGTAGAACAACTTGTGTGCTTAGGGTCGTTGTCTTGCTGCATGACCCACCTTCTCTTGAGATTCAGTTCATGGACAGATGTCCTGACATTTTCCTTTAGAATTCGCTGGTATAATTCAGAATTCATTGTTCCATCAATGATGGCAAGCCGTCCTGGCCCAGATGCAGCAAAACAGGCCCAAACCATGATACTACCACCACCATGTTTCACAGATGGGATAAGGTTCTTATGCTGAAATGCAGTGCTTTCCTTTCTCCAAACATAACGCTTCTCATTTAAACCAAAAAGTTCTATTTTGGTCTCATCTGTCCACAAAACATTTTTCCAATAGCCTTCTGGCTTGTCCACATGATCTTTAGCAAACTGCAGATGAGCAGCAATGTTCTTTTTGGAGAGCAGTGGCTTTCTCCTTGCAATCCTGCCATGCACACCATTGTTGTTCAGTGTTCTCCTGATGGTGGACTCATGAACATTAACATTAGCCAATGTGAGAGAGGCCTTCAGTTGCTTAGAAGTTACCCTGGGGTCCTTTGTGACCTCGCTGACTATTACACACCTTGCTCTTGGAGTGATCTTTGTTGGTGGACCACTCCTGGGGAGGGTAACAATGGTCTTGAATTTCCTCCATTTGTACACAATCTGTCTGACTGTGGATTGGTGGAGTCCAAACTCTTTAGAGATGGTTTTGTAACCTTTTCCAGCCTGATGAGCATCAACAACGCTTTTTCTGAGGTCCTCAGAAATCTCCTTTGTTCGTGCCATGATACACTTCCACAAACGTGTTGTGAAGATCAGACTTTGATTGATAGATCCCTGTTCTTTAAATAAAACAGAGTGCCCACTCACACCTGATTGTCATCCCATTAATTGAAAACACCTGACTCTAATTTCACCTTCAAATTAACTGCTAATCCTAGAGGTTCACATACTTTTGCCACTCACAGATATGTAATATTGGATTATTTTCCTCAATAAATAAATGACCAAGTATAATATTTTTGCCTCATTTGTTTAACTGGGTTCTCTTTATCTACTTTTAGGACTTGTGTGAAAATCTGATGATGTTTTAGGTCATATTTTTGGAGAAATATAGAAAATTCTAAAGGGTTCACAAACTTTCAAGCACCACTGTACCTCAACCTATAATTAGCTTCTGATCATCAATGGCATCCAACATGTACGTATTTCATAATAAAGGTTTTTGTTGGTTTATTTTCACCCCAGTTAAGAGTTTCTTGTGTTACCCAGAATGCCATTCATAGTGTAGAGGGATCTAACCCTCGCTTCTGCTGCACCTGGAGAGCGATGCAGCGGCGCTTTAGTCATTTAGTCTGTCCAGCTTTCTCACCTTGCACTTGGTTTTGTTGTTGCTCAGCATTTCATTTTAGTTCTATTTTTATTTACTCAAGTTTACTGGTGTTTGAGGACGTCTGTTGTCTGTGTGCTTGTATTTTTTATTTTTTTGGTGTTTATTGTACTGCTGCAACAAATGTTTCTCTCATGGATCAGTAAAGGACTCTGTCTGTCTGTCTGTCTAAAATTGCCTACAACATAATCATGCTTGTCGAGTCAGCATCATACATTACTGCATTGCATTCTGGGACATTGGGTCCAGCATTTTCACCGCCATCTCTACGACATCTACGCTAGATTTCTCATGATATTGAACCTCACTGGAAAATTACGAGCGATGAGGGGAAAAAAAAAAACTCTCGTTCTTTTCTTTTCAGGCGCTAACAGCAAATCCTGACTGTTATCACTTCTGTTTCAAATTCATCTCATCTCATTATCTCTAGCCGCTTTATCCTTCTACAGGGTCGCAGGCAAGCTGGAGCCTATCCCAGCTGACTACGGGCGAAAGGCGGGGTACACCCTGGACAAGTCGCCAGGTCATCACAGGGCTGACACATAGACACAGACAACCATTCACACTCACATTCACACCTACGGTCAATTTAGAGTCACCAGTTAACCTAACCTGCATGTCTTTGGACTGTGGGGGAAACCGGAGCACCCGGAGGAAACCCACGCGGACACGGGGAGAACATGCAAACTCCACACAGAAAGGCCCTCGCCGGCCACGGGGCTCGAACCCGGACCTTCTTGCTGTGAGGCGACAGCGCTAACCACTACAGCACCGTGCCGCCCCTGTTTCAAATTGTTGAAATATTTTTTTCAGTTAAAAACAAGCAAGTCATCAGAGAGACACACAACCGAATTACCACACACATCACATCAGGTCTTTTAATATAAACATATTTAATGTGTTTCAGCGTGGAAATTAACCTGAAGAGATGTAATGTAGCTAATAGCAGGAGAAAGAAAGATGCCAGAACGTTGTTAAAAAAATCAGCAGCTGTCAAATGAAAAGAAAAACACAATAAGGTCTAAACCAGTCTTGTGTGCTTCCAGCAAAACGATCCAAAAGAGTTGTGGGTTGACATTAGATTTGATTAAAGTGACACGACAACGTCATTGATTAGTGGCTAGTTCAAGAGGATCTTACACAGTTGCGTGAAGATATGACGTTTATCTTCGAGTGGTGAATGTGTATATATCACGAGAAGATAAACTTCATATCTTTGCGCCACCATGTAATGTTCTTTATATTATATGGACACAAGTTAATCAACAGAATTTTAATTTTGAACTGGCTCGCCATTTTGACAACTCGGCGGGGAATTATTATACATCCAGGACACTTTTTCGATGGAATGAAAACACGTGTTCTGTTCTCTTCGAGCGTGTTTCATTCAGTTGGTTTGATAGCATGCAATATTGTTAGCATATCGCTTACCCTATGTGTATTACGTCACTCTGTCCAATAGAGAACGAGTGTTGAATATGGTTTATGATATTGCATGGTTGTCAAGACAACATGACGGCACACATCGGAGACGTAAAATTTCCGTGCTAGCGAGTGAGCGACTGGGACAATTTGTAAATAAACAAACATGGCCACCAGGTTTACTTTGTTAAATACGGAAGATTTTGAGAGAATTTTGACAGAGAAAGACACATTGAACACCCGAAAGGAATGTGTATGTATTATAATAATAATATTATTGGCTGGCTTTTTTTCATGGTATATCAGATATATTCCATTCAGCTACTCGTCTTCGACTTGTTCATTCATTATCATGCTAGCTGAATGGAATATATCTGATATACCACGAAAAAAAACCCAGCCAATACTCAGATCCGTGATGTATTTTGGATGAAAAATGCGAGTTTTTCAACACGAGAAGATAAACTTCATATCTTCAATCCAACGTGTGATTTTCTTTTTATTATATTGACACATTCACAAACAAAAAGTCCCCAAATTTATCAAAACAACTCACTCATCGATTTCCTCACGAGTGACAGATAGAGATTTATGTCCTGGTTTTGGTTCTCCATGTCCCGGATGGAGCTCGGATGAAAAATGCGAGTCGTGAGTGACGTATTTCCCAGTAAAACTCTCGTGTCCGTATAATATATACCATATGTGTATGTATATATTAGGGTGCATCAGTTGCCCTCTAAAAATGAAAAGTTCCTCCGATCATGATGCATTTTTGTTTTTATGTTCCTTTTGGTAAGAAAACACACTGGGTGAAATATTTTGACAAAATTCAAAAGTTTAATGGTGGCACCAGGAGCTCAAAGTTATGGAAAAAGCTGCTATTTTATGACTTTTATGACAAAATTTCAATCACTTTTCATGATGGCACCTTATAGAGTATACCAAATATCTTAGATACACATTTTTAGTACATATTCTAAATATATTATCAAGCACAGTTTGAGTTTTAGCTGTTCATTGAATCATTGTTCAACTACTTTTAAACAATACAAATGTATTATGAATCACATTAATGCTTCTCAATCCCTTGCAAAGGTTCTGAACATGATCTCTGGCTCACAAGAAATCAATAAATGGAGTCCAACGTTGTGATTCAAACCTTATGCGAAAACATAAAATAAGCGTTTTTTGGCAAAAAATGAACCTCATGGTGCCACCATTAGACTTTTGAATATGGTCAAAAAATTTTACAGGATGTCTTTATTGGTGAAAAGGAACACCCAAACAAAAATGCATCAGATTTTATGAAAGTGAGGGCAACTGATGCACCCTAGTGTATATATAGAGTGGGGTAATACGCCCCCGTGGGGTAATACGCCCCCGGCCTGTTTTACCCAAAATAACCACCAGATGGCACAAAGTTACATTTCTCTTGTTGCTATGGACTGGCTTGACAACGGGGATATACAAATATCCACTGTGGATCGCATATCAGCAACACAGTGGAGAGAAATCAAATTTCATGGTAAGTGATATAATTTTCAGATATCAGTAAAACTGTATTTAGATAGCTGCTATTTCGTCAGATATCACAGCTGTGTATGTGGTATGAGTAGACAAGTCAGTACGTTAAAAAAATACATTAGGTATAAAAAGTTGAATCACATTTTGAAAGTAAGACCCTTTTTTGTAAAAGTGTAGTCTGTGGGGTAAAATGCCCCCTTAATGGCGGGGTAAATGGCCCCCAGGGGGCATCGTTTCCTTTTATCATAATTACTGTAGCTATTTCATACATTTCTGAATAGCAGATAGCTAATGAATTCATTGATTCAATTAGCATTATTTATTGATGCACTTGTTCTTTGTTAATTCATGTTCAATCCACACAAAATTATATTGAAATTAAAATGCGAAATATAATAAAATAATGCATCTATTCATTAATTCAGGGATATTTTCTTGTTTCTTTCACATTATAGGCTTAAGTAAACACTTTTGCTATCCAAACAGCTTTTTTTGAGTGAGGGGGCCTATTGCCCCACCTCAGGGGGCCTTTTACCCCACTGGGGGGGGGAAGGCCCCCTTGGCACAATGTTTCTTTTTGTTAAAAAAAAAATTAAGTATTAACTTTAGGCAAACTTTAGGTGGCATTATTGTTCATGTCACTGTTGTCAAAAACTATGATTAAAACTAAACACATGGTTCATTTCAACTTGGAGAAAAACTGAATTTTCCTTAAGGGGGGCTTTTCCCCCCACTCTCTCTCTCTCTCTCTATCTATCTATCTATCTATCTATCTATCTATCTATCTAATTATTATGCCTAAGTGGGGTATATTTTCATTCAACGAGGAAATGTTCTAGTTAAATTGTGTGTCACTGAATATAAAATGTACTTGTGAAAACGTGATTGTGACGGAATAAACTGGGACAGTTTTCAGAAGACAATTTGCAAAATAAAACTACAACAAACAAGTAAATTAAAAAAAAGGACTTGATTTAAGGAAATTCACCCAAAGACTGAAATTAATAATAATTTTTTTTTGCATCTTTTATATTGAGTTGTAAAATACAAAAATATATAGAACATATCATATAATATATGTGTGTCTGTGTATATATATATATATTATAAAATAAAATGTCTGGAAAGCATCCTGTAAATTTTATAATGTGATGAAATTTTTTAGTAAAGCTTATTTTAAAATGTAAGCATACAATATGTGATAATATTTCAGAAAGTGTTTGTTTTAATTTATTAACTATTCCTGAAAGATATATTTGTTTATTAGACTCATTATCATTATAACACAGGCTTAAAATTTCCTTATTTAAAAACAACAACAACAATGTATTAGTACTCGATTATTTTACAGTAATATATTTTAGTGTCATCATATTTACTGTGCTGTTTTTTTTGTAATATTTCGATTTGTCACTGCGTAGCTTGTTGATCCTGAGATGTTTTGAAAAAAACCTCGCGATAAAATCCAGTGTTTTAGATGAACTCCAGTATAAATCACAGTATATCGTATACGTAAAACGTATTAAATCCTCAATAAATTCGTATCAAATTTCTTTTTAAAAAATCAAACGTTAAAGTGTTAGTCATTCCTAAATGCAGGATATGTTTGTGATTATGAGTTAAAAAGTAATATATCAGGAATAATAAACATTCAGTCAGTCGCTGCGAATGTGTGCATGTGGGAGTTTTTTAAAGCTTTCTCTTCATTAGAGATCGTATCAGAAATGATGGCGCTCGTATACTCCTCGTGTAATTCAAGAGGAAAAGTACGCTTCTGCTAAAAACGTGTCCACGTGGAAATGTTTTGTAACATTTCAAAAACATTTATTGAACGTTTAGTTATGAACGAGATTGTTTTTGAGCGTGTGGATATTTGGTACAAGCTAACGTTAATAAAATCCCAAGATTGTCCAAAAAAAACCCCCCTCGCCTAAGAAAACTTTAGAAAGGCAAAGAATTGGAATTTTTTTCAAATTCTAGCGACATTTGTACGGTATATGCGAATAGAATGCGGGTTTTTTTTTGTTGTTGATATTTTGCAAATACAATTCCAAATTTTAAAAACATGACGATGTACATTGATTCAAATTATTATTCGATCCTTTTATTCTGATTATGAATCATTTATAACCACTGATATAACTGACACTGGGGATGCTGGGGTTGTGTCCTGAATACTGTTTAGTATAAATAGGCAGCTGATCATAGAAAATTGCTCACTCTGATTGGCCGAAAGATTCGGACTATTTCTCGATTATCACCTCATGCGACTCGGCAAAATGGTGGCCGATCGCTTCGTCACCGTAAGTGAGGAAGAATTACAAATGATGAAAGAAAGAAAAATGCTGTTCCTAAAAAAAAAAAGCAGTAAAGATGCTCCGAAGTTTGGTCTAAAACTATTCAAAGGGAAGGTGGGATTGTGATTTATTTTATCAATTTTAAAACAAAGTATTTTATGTGACTTGGTGTAGATAAATGACGCAAGTCTGTGACGCAAAGTGATTACATTTACATGCCACTTTCGAAGTTTGAAATACATTTTTTTAAAGCTGGTCGGCCTTTTGATTTCATAAAATCAGTGAAATTTAGTTCCGTCTGAAATGTGGTCATTGTGATATAGGTTTATCTCTGTAATATCTCACAAAATATCAGGCCATTCTGTGGCTGGGAAGTTATTTAATTTGAGGCGATTAAAGCAAATAACGTGCATGAAATCGCTCGCTTCGCGCAGTCAAGCAGACAGAGGAAGTCCGTGTGTGTGTGTTGCGCAGGTTTCCCTTTGAGCGTGCACTGACAGTTCCATCATTCTGTCGCTAAACGAACAGCTGATCACACCGAGGTGCTCGCTGAGCGCCGATATTTATTAGCTTGATATTTCCTGCGTTCCCTTTCCTTCGTATATAACATAACGTCTTCTTCTCACTTTCTTTCCGGTACTGTAGTCGGTCTTTCACGTTTCGTTCGCCCACTCACGTCCTCCATTTTTCTCTCCTGTTTCAAATTTGTATCCCACAATGCCTTGCGCAAACGGGGAAAGCCCACCACGTGATGTGATGCATGATGGAGTATCTTGTATTGCGTCATGGTGAAGCAGGAAAAAATAGAGCCACGTGGCCTTAAATTCATTCATTGTTCTATTTAAAAAAAACTAATAAAATTGGAAGTCTGTGATTCGAATTCAGTAGCTTTCGGTCACGAAACAAAAATAATCAAGTGTCGGGGAAAATTCTGTTTATGACCTACACTTGAAAAATCTGAAAGGCAGTATAGATTTAAAACTATCAAATATAATATTTAGCAGCAGATCCCAATCCAGTGCTTTCTAACCGTATTAATTTATTTCTATATATCTGTAATAAAATGGCTCGTCTTCTGTGATGAAACTCACGGATCCTGACAGCTAACACGACTTTCCCAAAAACTCCTGAACAAGGAAAGTAAGAGAAGTTCAGGGAGGATTGGAGTATTTTTGATTTCACTTTTGAATTTTAAATGAATTAATGCGGCTTACAACTTTCTCTCTCTCTCTCCCTCATATAATGTGTTTTTATATCATTGTCAGTCACGTCAGTAAACACCTGGATTTCTTGCTCACTACTACATCCTGATGTCTGATTCCCTTTTTTCATTCACCTTCAGTTTCCAATCTCAGCTTTTTACTTTCACTTCTTCACCTTTACACTCTTACTTTTCAAATTAATATTGTAGTATTCTCCTTCCCCTTTTCCTTGTCCCCAGGTAAAATATTTAAGGATCTGTTTTGTTTTGTTTTTTGTTTTGAACAACTGAACAGCTCAGAAGTTACTAAAGAGCTCGTATTTCTTGTTCCAGGCCATAGGGGGCGCTCTCTTGTTGCCCTTCTTCGCCTGGACCTTCTGCCTGGCTTCGGCTGCCGTGGGGCTCAGGTGCAGGCCGCTCGCCCACAACGGGTCCAAATCCTTTATCACCGGTACCTCCTGCACACCGGGGGCGCTGTTACACTTACGCTGCTCTGGATCCAACACCTGCGAAAGAAAAAACAGAGAAGGATCTGTCTACAGTCTCATAGACCACAAGACACACCCACTTTTTGTTTCTGACACACCCACTGAGGTAACACATAACAGCTGGAAGTTCCAAACCCTAGGCTCCCATAGTGTGCAAGATGGCGGCTCTGAGAAGTGGGCGTGTCCTGTAGTGGGCATGTCCTGCAAGTACAGTTAAGGTCTGTTGTCTAGATTAATATTTTACACAATAAAACAGACATAATATCTGAAAAATAAACCAAGTATATCATTATTTCTAGACTTTTTTTTTACTGTCATCTGCCAATGGAATAAGAAAAGTTAAAGTGTGAAAATGTAAAATAATCTCATGATTAGAAATGTGAAATATATTCAAGCATTTTCAAGATATTTTCACTTGTGAAGATTTTTATAGTGTAAAAAGCTTAAAATGAATGATTTATTGCAGCCTAGACATGTATATTAACAATAATGCTTTTTTTCACGGAAAAATATTATAGAGCAATTATTGACACCTTAACGATCTTTTGGCCGTTGCAAAAGTAGAAAAGACTTTCAATATGTAAATTGTGCATGAATAATTACTCAAACTTCCACTGGAAAAAAAATTAGTTGATTCCCGATTACTTAGCATATCAGATCATGTGACGTCGTTCCACAATTATCGACACCTTTGTTCATAGTTATCGACACCGTTGCACAATTATTGACACCTTTGTCCACAGTTATTGACACCGTTCAGCAATTATCGACACCTTTGTCCACAGTTATTGACGCTGTTCTACAATCAACACCTTTGTCCACAGTTATCGACACCATTCCGCAATTATCAACACCTTTGTCCGCAGCTATTGACACTGTTCTACAATCATTGACACCTTTGTCCACAGTTATCAACACTGTTCCGCAATTATCAACACCTTTGTCCGCAGTTATCGGCACTGTTCTACAATCATCGACACCTTTGTCCACAGTTATCGACACCGTTCCGCAATTATTGACACCTTTGTCCGCAGTTATCGAAACCATTCTACAATCATCGACACCTTTGTCCACAGTTATCGACACCGTTCCGCAATTATCGACACCTTTGTCTGCAGTTATCAACACCGTTCCGCAATTATCGACACCTTTGTCCGCAATTATCGACACAGTTCTACAATTATCGACACCTTTGTCCACAGTTATCGACACCGTTCCGCAATTATCGACACCTTTGTCCACAGTTATCGACACCTTTGTCCACAGTTATCGACACCGTTCCGCAATTATCGACACCTTTGTCCACAGTTATCGACACCTTTGTCCACAGTTATCGACACCTTTGTCTACAGTTATCGACACCGTTCAGCAATTATCGACACCTTTGTCCACAGTTATTGATGCTGTTCTACAATCATCGACACCTTTGTCCACAGTTATCGACACCATTCCGCAATTATTGACACCTTTGTCCGCAGCTATTGACACTGTTCTACAATCATTGACACCTTTGTCCACAGTTATCAACACTGTTCCGCAATTATCAACACCTTTGTCCGCAGTTATCGACACTGTTCTACAATCATTGACACCTTTGTCCACAGTTATCGACACCGTTCCGCAATTATTGACACCTTTGTCCGCAGTTATCGAAACCATTCTACAATCATCGACACCTTTGTCCACAGTTATCGACACCGTTCCGCAATTATCGACACCTTTGTCTGCAGTTATCGACACCGTTCCGCAATTATCGACACCTTTGTCTGCAGTTATCGACACCTTTGTCCACAGTTATCAACACCGTTCCGCAATTATCGACACCTTTGTCCACAGTTATCGACACCGTTCCGCAATTATCGACACCGTTCTACAATTATCGACACCTTTGTCCACAGTTATCGACACCATTCCGCAATTATCGACACCTTTGTCCACAGTTATTGACACCTTTGTCCACAGTTATCGACACCTTTGTCCACAGTTATCGACACCTTTGTCCACAGTTATCGACACCTTTGTCCACAGTTATCGACACCGTTCAGCAATTATCAACACCTTTGTCCGCAGTTATCGACACTGTTCTACAATCATCGACACCTTTGTCCACAGTTATCGACACCGTTCCGCAATTATTGACACCTTTGTCCGCAGTTATCGAAACCATTCTACAATCATTGACACCTTTGTCCACAGTTATCGACACCGTTCCGCAATTATCGACACCTTTGTCCACAGTTATCAACACCGTTCCGCAATTATCGACACCTTTGTCCACAGTTATCGACACCGTTCCGCAATTATCGACACCGTTCTACAATTATCGACACCTTTGTCCACAGTTATCGACACCATTCCGCAATTATCGACACCTTTGTCCACAGTTATCGACACCGCTCCGCAATTATCGACGCCTTTGTCCGCAATTATCGACACCGTTCCGCAATTATCGACACCTTTGTCCACAGTTATCGACACCGTTCCGCAATCATCAACACCTTTGTCCACAGTTATCGACATCGTTCCGGAATTATCGACGCGTTTGTCCGCAATTATCGACACCGTTCCGCAATTATTGACACCTTTCTGCAATTATCGACACCTTTGTCCACAGTTATCGACTCCGTTCTACAATTATCAACACCTTTGTCCACAGTTAGACACCGTTTTGCAATTATCGACACCTTTGTCCACAGTTATTGACACCGTTTCGCAATTATCGACACCGCTCTACAATTATTGACACCTTTGTCCGCAGTTATCGACACCGTTCCGCAATTATCGACACCTTTGTCCACAGTTATCGACACCGTTCCGCAATTATCGACGCCTTTGTCCGCAATTATCGACACCGTTCCGCAATTATCGACACCTTTGTCCACAGTTATCGACACCGTTCCGCAATTATTGACACCTTTGTCCGCAGTTATCGAAACCATTCTACAATCATTGACACCTTTGTCCACAGTTATCGACACCGTTCCGCAATTATCGACACCTTTGTCCACAGTTATCAACACCGTTCCGCAATTATCGACACCTTTGTCCACAGTTATCGACACCGTTCCGCAATTATCGACACCTTTGTCCGCAATTATCGACACCGTTCTACAATTATCGACACCTTTGTCCACAGATATCGACACCGTTCCGCAATTATCGACACCTTTGTCCACAGTTATCGACACCGTTCCGCAATTATCGACGCCTTTGTCCGCAATTATCGACACCGTTCCGCAATTATCGACACCTTTGTCCACAGTTATCGACACCGTTCCGCAATCATCAACACCTTTGTCCACAGTTATCGACATCGTTCCGGAATTATCGACGCGTTTGTCCGCAATTATCGACACCGTTCCGCAATTATTGACACCTTTCTGCAATTATCGACACCTTTGTCCACAGTTATCGACTCCGTTCTACAATTATCAACACCTTTGTCCACAGTTAGACACCGTTTTGCAATAATCGACACCTTTGTCCACAGTTATTGACACCGTTTCGCAATTATCGACACCGCTCTACAATTATCGACACCTTTGTCCGCAGTTATCGACACCGTTCCGCAATTATCGACACCTTTGTCCACAGTTATCGACACCGTTCCGCAATTATCGACGCCTTTGTCCGCAATTATCGACACCGTTCCGCAATTATCGACACCTTTGTCCACAGTTATCGACACCGTTCCGCAATTATTGACACCTTTGTCCGCAGTTATCGAAACCATTCTACAATCATTGACACCTTTGTCCACAGTTATCGACACTGTTCCGCAATTATCGACACCTTTGTCCACAGTTATCAACACCGTTCCGCAATTATCGACACCTTTGTCCACAGTTATCGACACCGTTCCGCAATTATCGACACCTTTGTCCGCAATTATCGACACCGTTCTACAATTATCGACACCTTTGTCCACAGTTATCGACACCGTTCCGCAATTATCGACACCTTTGTCCACAGTTATCGACACCGTTCCGCAATTATCGACGCCTTTGTCCGCAATTATCGACACCGTTCCGCAATTATCGACACCTTTGTCCACAGTTATCGACACCGTTCCGCAATTATCGACGCCTTTGTCCGCAATTATCGACACCGTTCCGCAATTATCGACACCTTTGTCCACAGTTATCGACACCGTTCCGCAATCATCAACACCTTTGTCCACAGTTATCGACATCGTTCCGGAATTATCGACGCGTTTGTCCGCAATTATCGACACCGTTCCGCAATTATCGACACCTTTGTCCGCAGTTATCAACACCGTTCCACAATTATTGACACCTTTGTCCACAGTTATCGACACCTTTCCACAATTATAGACACCCAGATGATTATTTATAAGATGATAATGGGTATGTGGTCTTAAGTTAACAAAACAGTTTTTATTTAAAATTTGTTTTCCATAGACTTATATTTAGTCCAAAATATCTTTTATATAAATATATCGATGTCAGTGTTTATGTAAATGAGGAAGTCATTCTAATATTTGTAAACAAATGAACTGGTAATGTTTAACCTGCGTCAGAAAATCTTTTTGTTCCACTTTCTACCCGCTTTCTAAATATTTCCGTAGATCACATTTTCTTAATCATTCGTTGTTGTTTGTATTAATTTCTAGTTTTGTAGTTTACCAATAAATCCCAACAGGGAATTGACATCGTAACCACATGAACATCCGGGTCAAAGGTCGCATCTCATTCCTTGAGCCAAAATATAAAATATCTACTGATATTGTAATATGTGGTCGATATTTAAACAAACTGCAAAAAAAAAAAAATCTAAATGGAATAGAAAAATCTGAATATTTCAAGCATGCAATTTTTTTATATGCTAGGAATTTAATTCTGCTCTAATTTTATTTATTGCAATCGGATTCCAAATACTCTATAAACACTCCATTATCTTATGAATCAGAAAAATAATTATTATAAAATCATAGCACTTTGAAGTATTTTTTAAAGTACTTCATCTACTTCACAAAGATGGATCCATAACAGTTGTAAATGTCCCTTAATTCCACAGGGTGTCGGTAATGGTGGACACCGGTGAAAGTGATCACTATTATCGACACCTCACGACACGTGACTTCTCAAACACGCTTTTAGATACAAAATGGCGTCTGTTGAACGAAAGAATAAGAAGCAAAGTAGGAGGAGATCATGAAATATCGGTGAATTTGATCAGTAAAAACATGTCCATGATCTTTCCACCATGCTCACCTGCGATGATAACATCCGGGTTTTCCGAAAAACTGCTGATCGTGCTGAAAAAAATTCCATCTCAGGTAATGAGCGGTGTCATCAGACGACAAGATCAAAGGGCGAGGGGGGCGGGTCTTCCGCTTGATTAATTAACCAATACTAACTGTTGGAACTGAAACTCACCTTTGTAAAATTGTTTTTTATTGGTAAATCTGAAAAGGTGTCGATAATTATGGACTGTCGATAATTGTAGCCGCCGCTCTAGTACTGTTTCGTTTTCTATAATTTACTCTTACTTTCATTATAATCTACTTTTATATGCTATGTTACATTTTATTCATGTAATATCCGTTTCCTTTCTGTTGTTTAGTTACTTGGATGGTTTTCTTGGTGGTTGGATTTGGCTGGTGCACTTCCTCTAGTACACACACACACACACACACACACACACACACACACACACACACACACCTTGTTGGTGGTATCAGAGCTGCTCAGCTCCACGCTCATCTCTGAAGTGATGGACCTGGAGGAGGCGGAGCTTCCGTGACTCTGGTGCTTCAGAGAGCCGTTTCTGGTTGGTGGATCCGTCAGAGTGAGGTTCGTGACTGGCGGTTGGACCTGCAGGCCGTTGGGAATTTGTGTCGGAGACGCAGAGCTGTCTGTGATTGGACAGGTTGAGGTTGGACTCTTTATGAGTGGACCGTCCACGCAGTCCTCTGTTAAAAAGAAAAACAAAACACTGATCAGAAACTCTTCAGGTTTGGATACCTCAGACGTTACGTGTCAAAATCAGGACCTTCTGCTCACCAAGGATGCTTTTAGTTCCCGAGGTATTTTCTGATGGTGGGTGGTGCTTAGATTAGACCACGCCTACTGACCAGAGTTTAAATACATATTGGCTTTGGAAACGTCTTGCTCATTTAGCTACCATTATACGCATGTTGCTCTGTTCTTGTTGTTTTTAATTCGATGAATTAAAAACGTGCTGGTCATTGTTACTATTGTATGATGAGTAAAGCTTCCAGTTAAATATAAATTCAGACCATGGTTACCATGGTTACATAGTATAGTAAAACGATATCAGACAAAAGGGAGTGCCGTTGTACTTGAACATCAGCACAGCTGTGATATTCAGTACAACAGAGTACAACCTTGAGTGTACAAGAACACTTCTGTAAACAAGAACGTAATATCGAGGAAGTGATATTTGGGACACAATTTGGACAAATGTCCTGTTTATTTTTATTCCGCGAATGAAAATCGATCCCAAAGAAGCCACACCGACTTTACAGCACGTCAGCTAGTTCACACTGATTTGTACATTCCTGTTAAAGGAGCTTCTGGTGAAACTGGCGTCCCTTCTTCATTTTCATCTTCATCTGACGAGCTTTCATATTTTAGGTCAAAAGTTATCTTCCTGGAAAAGATCGTTTGATGGGCCCACTGATGATATCACTAACACTGTTTTACCGTAGTAACCGTTTTGAACTAAGCGGTGTTTTACACGGATGAGCAGAGTGATCCACTGTCACCCGTTTTCAACCAACAGGGAACGGGTTCTCGAACCGGTTCCATTTAGGGTTCTTTGAACCTTGGTCCCAGCTCGTGAACCAACCCACATTTTCACCAATTTTGAATGGAACCATTGTCATACTTGTCAACCTTTGGTCAATCAAACCTGTATAACCAACCTCCAAAATCCGTATTTCCCTTATAAAATCCGTATAAGATGCAAATTAAAATAATTTACCTAAAATTTGAATGATAAATAACAATGATATATCCCAGTTACTTTTTATTCAATATTAATAACAATAAACCTTCAGAATGAATACAAAGCTCCAATGTTCGACAAAAAAACACAAAGTGTCACTCTAATGTTCTGAATTGTACTCCATGACAGCTTTTTTTAGCACTCTGCACCAATACCTCACGAGGCTGCACGTCACAGCAAGTGTCTGTGTTGATCTTGCCGGAGTGCCCATTCAGAATCTTTTCAGTCGCTAGTGAAAGTCGCTCAGGTGGAAATACGCTTTTCAAACAAAATGTTACTTCCCGGTTGGCGGGATTCTGGCAATGCGGTGTGCGCATGATCAAAAGTGTAACAAAGTCTCGCTACCACAAGATAACGCACAATTTCATAAGACTCTTTACTGGCTGTCTGTGGTGTACAGTACGTTTGTAAATGTTATGCGCTCTTTTATCATCGTGGGAATTGATTATAGCTCTAAATAAATATTGAAGTTTTTTTAAAGAATCCGTATAACTTTATTTGGACGCCCATATACTACGTTTATTGAATCAAATCCGTATAAAATACGGACATTCCGTATAGGTTGACACATATGCATTGTAATCAAGGATGCGTCATGAACTGAGGGCGGAGCTCAGTGGTTACCTCCGAGCTTTTGTTCTGTTATCACAGATATTAGTCCATTATTTTTCTTTTCCGTTGCATTCCCAATTCCTGTGCTCTGCTTCCTCTCCAAACTAATGACACACCCACTGATGTCATCACAGTTCATGCTGGAAAAACCAGCTGTATTTTGGTTCCAGTTGGGAACCAACTTTTCAAACAAGGTTTCGAACTGATTTATTTTTGGCCGAAATGCTCTGAACGGTTCAAAGTTTGGTGCATGAATCAGAACAGAACCCGTTCCCTGTTGGTGGAAGAGGGGCAACCGTGGAATGTCCCAATACTGTTATACTAAATATCAGCACTCCTGGAATGTTGCTTATCCAATCAAATTAGTGAGCCAGAACTAATTGTTGTATCAAAGTCAAAGTCCCTCTCACGCCAGAATCTGGTCTTCCCAGGCAGTCTCCTGTCCCAGTACTAACCAGCTCTTTAAGGTGTATTGGGCGGCGCCGATCTTTGTTTCCGTAGCCCTTGGCTTCTTGCCTAAAGTTACAGTGTGTGTGTGTGTGTGTGTGGGGTGTCCTCTGGTAACCGCGAGAGTTTGACTTCCCTACTTGATCTATATTGCAGCGTGCCTTGCCAGACCATTTTTATGATGGTCTTTGGTCTGACCCAACCGCAAGTAGAACTTGTGATCTCCTGGTCAAGAGGTGGAAACACTAACCACTAGGCCAACTCGCGGTTCAACTGTTGTATAAAAGACATTAATTGGTAATGGTTTAACGTGATTCTTGACCTCTGATTGAAAGTAAGAATTTAAGTACCGCCCCTATTCTCATCTCATCTCATTATCTCTAGCCGCTTTATCCTTCTACAGGGTCACAGGCAAGCTGGAGCCTATCCCAGCTGACTACGGGCGAAAGGCGGGGTACACCCTGGACAAGTCGCCAGGTCATCACAGGGCTGACACATAGACACAGACAACCATTCACACTCACATTCACACCTACGCTCAATTTAGAGTCACCAGTTAACCTAACCTGCATGTCTTTGGACTGTGGGGGAAACCGGAGCACCCGGAGGAAACCCACGTGGACACGGGGAGAACATGCAAACTCCGCACAGAAAGGCCCTCGCCGGCCACGGAGCTCGAACCCGGACCTTCTTGCTGTGAGGCGACAGCGCTAACCACTACACCACCATGCCACCCCTGCCCCTATTCTATTCTATGAAAAGTAAGAAATATTGTAATTGACTACTTTCACATTACCCATAATGCTTTGCGCCTTGGGGGGTAAAACTAAAATATAAACAAGCTTAAACAACACGGCGTCATCGCACACTGACAGTAATCTTTTGAATTTAAATCTCCCTAAAACCTTCAAAGTGGTGTCAAAACTAACAAAACCAAGGCTTCAAGAAATCTGCAAAGCCTTTCTGTGGACTGTGAGAAATCAACTGGTTAAAAAAAAAAAAGCATTTGTAAATATCGTATCGAACGCTTCAAACATCTCTATTTCGGGTGATTGTGAGTCAGCAGCCTTCTTCATCTGTCAACACAGATGTTCCAACAGTTACTAACCTGCAGGAGAGCTGAGAAAGATCGACACTGGTCATAGAAGAATCCACAGTGAAATGTTTTTTGCTGGCTGCTGGTTATGACGAGAAAGCCCTAAGAAAATACAAAACGCTTTGTGCACAGGAACACGAGCACGGAATTCACTCAGTGAATTTAAAGTCCCTCTCACACCAGAATCTGGTCTTCCCAGGCAGTCTCATGTCCCGGTACTAACCAGCTCTTTAATGTAGAACTGAAGTCATTTTTAAACTTGCTTTATTTCTTAATTAACGTGTTATTCAATTACGTTTTCGGTTTTAGTAACCTTATATCGTGACTCGTATTGGCAGCTAATTGCAGTTAAATATGATACTTATCAGCCTATTGGGTTTTTAGCCGTGTTGAATTTAGTTCGTTTGGTCCACGGCAGGCGTCGCTTATCCGCGCGATCTTCACGAGACTTGTGCGAGACTTCGAAACGTCAAGTGTCATCCAGGTGTCAGTGCCGCCATTTTGAAAACTGTTTTCCAAATGAAGTCTCATCTCATCTCATTATCTCTAGCCGCTTTATCCTTCTACAGGGTCGCAGGCGAGCTGGAGCCTATCCCAGCTGACTACAGGCGAAAGGCGGGGTACACCCTGGACAAGTCGCCAGGTCATCACAGGGCTGACACATAGACACAGACAACCATTCACACTCACATTCACACCTACGGTCAATTTAGAGTCACCAGTTAACCTAACCTGCATGTCTTTGGACTGTGGGGGAAACCGGAGCACCCGGAGGAAACCCACGCGGACACGGGGAGAACATGCAAACTCCACACAGAAAGGCCCTCGCCGGCCCCGGGGCTCGAACCCAGGACCTTCTTGCTGTGAGGCGACAGCGCTAACCACTACACCACCGTGCCGCCCTCTCCAAATGAAGTATTGCACAAAAACAAGTTTAAATGACGATTACTGACGACTTTTTTCAAACTTTCCTGATTGCTATCAAAACAAACAAAACTTCCGGCTTCAGCATTCGAAAGAGGGCGCGCGCGTCTTTTGACAACGTTGACAGACGTCGGTCACTTTGATTTCCGCTGTACGTTTTACTTCCGTCCTACGATGTCTCGCACAGGTCTCAACGAATCTCGTTTACGGCCGTCGCTTTGACATATGGACTGATGTATTAGAGTATATTTCAAACACTCATAACTCGCTATAGCAGCGACAAAATAGCGATCAAAAATGCATTTCTATATTTAATAAAATGAGAGAAATAGAATTTTGACAAGAAAAAATTTGCCTTCAGTTCCGCTTTAAGGCGTATGGGTGCAGCACCGATCTCTGTTTCCATAGCCCTCGACCTCTCGCCTATACAGCTAGGGTTACAGTGGGGGGCGGGTCCTCTGGTAACCGCGAGAGTTTGACTTCCCCACTCATATCTGTATTGCAGCGTGCCTTGCCAGACGACGGTAGGTACCATTTTTATGATGGTCTTTGGTCTGACCCAACCGCGAGTAGAACTCGTGATCTCCCGGTTGAGTGGCGGACACGCTAACCACTAGGCCAACTCACGGTCACTCAGTCAAGTCAGTACTGTAAACACGAGAACTGTCAAACTTATTTTTAAAGTTGACGTTGATTTTGACTTCCTTCACTTTGATTTGATCTCATACGCTACCAGATTACGACAATCTTTGGGCTGTTATAGGAAGCTGTTTGGACTACAGGGTCAAATACTACATTCGATCTCCTTACATAAACACTAAAAGGCGAAGGGCGTGTATGCTTACTGACACTGCATTGTTTGAGCTTTGTTCTGGGAATTGATCCTTCAATAAAGTTCCTTTTCAGTTCTTTGACTCGTCCTTGTTTTTTGCACTTTTTATGACTAAACACAAGGACAGACGGGTTGTAGACTTCGTGACTTGGCTCATCAGACTTTACTCCACCACTGAAGTGTGCAGAACACAGTCGTGTGTTGTCTGTTGGCGTAAAATTTTGATGGTGAATTCTGTCTAACCCACGCTTTTCGACGCTTAGCCTCTTTAGGTATTCTATAAAACTTCAAATCAGGAAAAGTCATTTTTTCCCCTGTGTGAATTTGAAGAAATGACTGCGGTAAACAAATATAGCGCCTGGTTCCCCCCAAGGCGCAAAGCATTATGGGTAATGTGAAAGTAGTCAATATTTCAACCTAACTGATGCGTTCAAGGTTTTGAATTTTGATCTGGAGATCATTTCCTGTCTCAAATCATTCTTGATGAATGTAACATCAAAAATTCTGATGATTTTGTAAATGTCACTAGGCTTGTAGGAAATGTTTTTATGGCAGGATATGCGATTCGGAAATCAATGACCTTGGTAGAAATTTAGCTCCGTATGTTGATCATAAAATTAAAACATGAAGTTAAACACCGGACACTGACAGGTTAATTCCCCTGACCAGACATGTCTAGGTTTGTTTTCAGCTTGTGTAACTTGAGCGCTGATGCTGTACCATACCATTAAGGTGCGCTGTAGTTGGAGTGATGCCGAGTTTCTGAAACAGAGCATCCGTTTCCGGATCCACCACCAACAGCTTGGTCTCTCCTCCTCCACCTTGGATTATCTCCACCACCTCCGAGTGCCTCAGACCTTCAATGCTTCTTCCGTTCACCTAAACACACACAAACACACACAGGTGTTTCTAACCACCAGGTGGCGCACAAAGCCCTGCCATTCCTACTTCCTCTTCAGCTTTGACTTCCTTATCAGGATCATCATCACACAGGAGAAGTTGAGAAGATAAGGGTTTTCAACCAGCCTGAAGTCAGGACACCTCTCTCATCCTGTTTAGACGGGTTCTGTGTTGAACATCACCTCAGGATTGGAGCTTCTACAACCAAGACTCCTGAATATTTAAGTCAACGATCAGAAAGATGAATGGGTTATGGATTATGGATTGATGTATTAAACAACACTTCAGTCAGATCCAAAGAGTGGACGGATAAACCTGGAGGCAGGATCTTCATCACAGGAGAAGAATTTTATTTCCAGAAGGTTCCTCAGATACAGAAATTCAGGAGCATCGTCAGAGTTCTGCTTTGACCTCGTCACGCAACTTGTCTCCCTTCCGGTCTAATCAAATGTGTGAAGGAAAAGCTTACCCAATATCTGTATATCCAAGGTCATTTATGCGATAACATGTTCCGAGAGCCTTAGCTCATGGTATGATAAAAGGATCTTCTCTTTATCATTTACAACCCCGATTCCAAAAAAGTTGGGACAAAGTACAAATTGCAAATAAAAATGGAATGCAATACTTTACAAATCTCAAAAACTGATATTGTATTCACAATAGAGCATAGACAACATATCAAATGTCGAAAGTGAGACATTTTGAAATTTCATGCCAAATATTGGCTCATTTGAAATTTCATGACAGCAACACATCTCAAAAAAGTTGGGACAGGGGCAATAAGAGGCTGGAAAAGTTAAAGGGACAAAAAAGGAACAGCTGGAGGACCAAATTGCAACTCATTAGGTCAATTGGCAATAGGTCATTAACATGACTGGGTATAAAAAGAGCATCTTGGAGTGGCAGCGGCTCTCAGAAGTAAAGATGGGAAGAGGATCACCAATCCCCCTAATTCTGCGCCGACAAATAGTGGAGCAATATCAGAAAGGAGTTCGACAGTGTAAAATTGCAAAGAGTTTGAACATATCATCATCTACAGTGCATAATATCATCAAAAGATTCAGAGAATCTGGAAGAATCTCTGTGCGTAAGGGTCAAGGCCGGAAAACCATACTGGGTGCCCGTGATCTTCGGGCCCTTAGACGGCACTGCATCACATACAGGCATGCTTCTGTATTGGAAATCACAAAATGGGCTCAGGAATATTTCCAGAGAACATTATCTGTGAACACAATTCACCGTGCCATCCGCCGTTGCCAGCTAAAACTCTATAGTTCAAAGAAGAAGCCGTATCTAAACACGATCCAGAAGCGCAGACGTCTTCTCTGGGCCAAGGCTCATTTAAAATGGACTGTGGCAAAGTGGAAAACTGTTCTGTGGTCAGACGAATCAAAATGTGAAGTTCTTTATGGAAATCAGGGACGCTGTGTCATTCAGACTAAAGAGGAGAAGGACGACCCGAGTTGTTATCAGCGCTCAGTTCAGAAGCCTGCATCTCTGATGGTATGGGGTTGCATTAGTGCGTGTGGCATGGGCAGCTTACACATCTGGAAAGACACCATCAATGCTGAAAGGTATATCCAGGTTCTAGAGCAACATATGCTCCCATCCAGACGACGTCTCTTTCAGGGAAGACCTTGCATTTTCCAACATGACAATGCCAAATCACATACTGCATCAATTACAGCATCATGGCTGCGTAGAAGAAGGGTCCGGGTACTGAACTGGCCAGCCTGCAGTCCAGATCTTTCACCCATAGAAAACATTTGGCGCATCATAAAACGGAAGATACGACAAAAAAGACCTAAGACAGTTGAGCAACTAGAATCCTACATTAGACAAGAATGGGTTAACATTCCTATCCCTAAACTTGAGCAACTTGTCTCCTCAGTCCCCAGACGTTTACAGACTGTTGTAAAGAGAAAAGGGGATGTCTCACAGTGGGAAACATGGCCATGTCCCAACTTTTTTGAGATGTGTTGTTGTCATGAAATTTAAAATCACCTAATTTTTCTCTTTAAATGATACATTTTCTCAGTTTAAACATTTGATATGTCATCTATGTTCTATTCTGAATAAAATATGGAATTTTGAAACTTCCACATCATTGCATTCCGTTTTTATTTACAATTTGTACTTTGTCCCAATTTTTTTGGAATCGGGGTTGTATCTCCTTTCGTAGATTCTGGTACAACATTCTATCCACGTATCTTATGGTGAGACTGATCATGGCAGAACACACACAAATCATATGAATCAGAATCTAATCTGAAAATCAAATGACACAGTTGTTTATCTGACTAAAATGAGACCGTTCTTGAGCTGAAAAACGTTTCTCCTCAGAGGTTGGGTGAAGAACCCCTGAAGGATGGAACGGAGAATTTAATCCAGTGTTTCTCATCCCATATTGCTCCTCACCTCCAAACCGCGTACTAGTGATGCAACAAAATCTGAATACGTTCGTTTTTTTGTTTGTTTGTTTGTCTTACATAAAGCTTGGGTTGAGACTAGAGGTGTGGATCAGGATTGACAAAAGACAAAAAAGTGGTATGATACCCCTTTTCCACCAAGGCAGTTCGAGGGCCGGTCCAGATTTGACCCCGCCCACATCAGATACAGATAGTGTGATTCACTGTGTTACACCTCCACCCTGTACTTCATTTCTTTCTGATCCTACATTCCATCCTTCCCTTTTTGTCTGTCCTGTTTAACGGGGGTGAGTTTGTCCTGGTCACCTGGATGAGTCTGTCTCTGGGCTGTAGTCCCGCTCTCTGCGCCGGTGAATTCGGGTCGACCGAGCGGATGAACTGACCCGCACGCCGCTTATCACAGTGCAGGTTAAAGCCGAAACCCTGCTCGTTCTTCACTATGTGACACAGCCGCGGCCTCAGGTCATGCATCACCATGTCCTCCGTTCCTGATGTCTCCTATAACACACACACACACACACACACACGCAAACAATAGGTATTTATTTCAGTCTGGATGTATCTCAATTTAGAGGGTAAAACCAGATATCAGACAACTTACTATTTGTGGACAGAATCTATTACTAACAATTAAAGTCCAGTAAAGGAGGCGTGGCCTCTGTGTGTGTGTGTGTGTCAGTGTCAGTAAAGGAGGCGTAGCCTCTGTGTGTGTCAGTTACAGTAAAGGAGGTGTGGCCTCTGTGTGCCAGTAAAGGAGGTGCTGCCTCTGTGAGTGAGTCAGTGTCAGTAAAGGAGGCGTGGCCTTTGTGTGTGTCAGTGTTAGTAAAGGAGGCGTGGCCTCTGTGTGTGTCAGTGTTAGTAAAGGAGGCGTGGCCTCTGTGTGTGTCAGTCAAGGAGGCATGGCCTCTGTGTGTATGTGTTAGTTACAGTAAAGGAGGCGTAGCCTTTGTGTGTGTGTGTGTGTGTGTGTGTGTGTCAGTTACAGTAAACGAGGCGTGGCCTTTGTGTGTGTGTGGGTGTGTGTGTGTCAGTTACAGTAAAGGAGGCGTAGCCTTTGTGTGTGTGTGTGTCAGTTACAGTAAAGGAGGCGTGGCCTTTGTGTGTGTGTGTGTGTGTGTGTGTGTGTGTGTGTGTGTGTCAGTTACAGTAAAAGAGTCATGGTCTCTGTGAGTGTGTGTGTGTGTGTGTGTGTGTGTGTGTGTGTGTGTGTCAGTTACAGTAAAGGAGGTGTGGCCTTTGTGTGTATGTGTGTGTCAGTTACAGTAAAGGAGTCATGGCCTCTGTGTGTGTGTGTGTGTGTGTGTGTGTGTGTGTGTGTCAGTTACAGTAAAGGAGGCGTGGCCTTTGTGTGTATGTGTGTGTCAGTTACAGTAAAGGAGGCGTGGCCTCTGTGTGTGTGTCAGTAAAGGAGGCGTGGCCTCTGTGTGTGTGTCAGTAAAGGAGGCATGGCCTCTGTGCGTGTGTCAGTGTCAGTAAAGGAGGCATGGCCTCTGTGTGTGTGTCAGTGTCAGTAAAGGAGGTGTGGCCTGTGTGTGTGCCAGTAAAGGAGGGGTGGCCTCAGTGTGTTAGTGTCAGTAAAGGAGGCGTGGCCTCAGTGTACGTCAGTCACAGTAAAGGAGGTGTGACCTCTGTGTACGTCAGTCACAGTAAAGGAGGTGTGACCTCTGTGTGTGTCAGTTTGTAAAGGAGGTGTGGCCTCTAGATGTGTGTCAGTGTCAGTAAAGGAAGCGTGGCCTCTGTGTTTGTCAGTGTCAGTAAAGGAGGCGTGGTCTCTGTGTGTGTGTCAATGTTAGTAAAGGAGGCGTGGCCTCTATGTGTGTCAGTGTCAGTAAAGGAGGTGTGGCCTCTGTGTTTGTCAGTGTCAGTAAAGGAGGCGTGGTCTCTGTGTGTGTGTCAATGTCAGTAAAGGAGGCGTGGCCTGTGTGTGTCAGTGTCAGTAAAGGAGGCGTGGCCTCTGTGTGTGCCAGTGTCAATAAAGGAGGCGTGGCCTGTGTGTGTCAGTGTCAGTAAAGGAGGTGTGGCCTCTGTGTGTCAGTGTTAGTAAAAGAGGTGTGGCCTCTGTGTGTGTCAGTAAAGGAGGCGTGGTCTCAGGTGTGTGTCAGTGTCAGTAAAGTAGGCATGGCCTCTGTGTGTGTCAGTGTCAGTAAAGGAGACGTGGCCTCTGTGTTTGTCAGTGTCAGTAAAGGAGGCGTGGTCTCTGTGTGTGTGTCAATGTCAGTAAAGGAGGCGTGGCCTCTGTGTGTGTCAGTGTCAGTAAAGGAGGTGTGGCCTCTGTGTTTGTCATTGTCAGTAAAGGAGGCGTGGCCTGTGTATGTCAGTGTCAGTAAAGGAGGCGTGGCCTCAGGTGTGTGTTATTTGAGTTCAGTGATGTGTCTTGATTTGGTTATTTATGGACTTTGAAACAGACACTTTTATTTCCCCGCCCCCTTTAGAGACATTCTTATCTCACTTTTAAGTAAAATGGAGTAAAAGCTCTTGAGTCGTTCACACGAATGTGTGTGTGTGTTCTTATATTCTTTCCCAAAAGAAAGAAATTAAACACACCCTACACAGGACATTCTCTAAGACACGATGTCACTTCCTGTCCTCAAACAATACATGGGTGGGTACAATTTTAATCCCAAGGGGCACACACACACACACACACACAAACAAAGAAAGGAACAGAAGGACGGTGCCTCTCGGACGTGTGTGTACAGGGTCCTGAGGGCTAAAAAGAGAGTAATCTAATCTCCGAAGGTTTAAAGCTACAAACATCTCTCTCTCTCTCACACACACACACACACACACACACACACACACACACTGCTCCTGACGTTTCTTTGAGAAAAACAACAACAAGAAACAAAACACCGGCGCGCACACACACACACGCGCGCACTTCAGAAAATGAACACAGAAATTAATCTGTATCGCTGAGGCCTGTGGCGTGAGCTTTAACACTCATTAAACACTGTTATAGTTCCTTATGTTCCTATAAATGAATAATTTCTGAATAAAACACTGCTCTGAATGTGCTGTCTCTAGTTTCCATGACTCACAATGATAAAGTGCTCGTATTTTATATTCAAATGTGTTGATATCAAGATGATCAAATTTAACTTAAGCTCTGCCCTTCGAAGCCTGGATATTTTATTTGACAATAACAGAGAGCTGTTCCACTAGTAAGCTTTACCTTTCTGAAAAATCTTTTCTTAAAATACAGTTTGAAATATATTGCTCTTCCATGGGTCTAAGAACAGAATAAAAAGAAAAGAAAAGAAACACTGTCAAAGTAAAGAAGCTATAGAGAAAAAAGGTGAAGAATAAAATATATACAGTATATGAGAGAGAGAGAGAGAGAGAGAGTTATTTCTTTTTCATGTTTGTTAGGACTATTGAGCTACATGAATGTGTGTGTGTGTGTGTGTGTGTGTGTGTGTGTGTGTGTGTGTGTGTGTGTGTGTGCGCGCGCGTGTATACAGCATGTTATTTTGCGGGTTTTGCGTTCTTTTATTTTCTTGTTTCAGTATAAATAAGTGTAAAAACAATGACTGCAGAAGCTCCATTTTGGTTGTTGATGAACTGCTCTCACACTCCTGTTCGAGGGACTGGAACCTGCAGGACTCTGTGTCCCCACAAAGCCAAAATGAACACATAACCACATAATCCGATTATTATCGGAACATTTGATCCCATGAAGTGATAAATACATTCCCTTACACACACCGCTGGACATTTTTCCTCTTTCCATCTCAGTTTTCTCAGTAAGCCATGATGGAAAACAACACAATCACTGCAAGTTCACTTTCAGTAGGGAAACAGGACACACACACACACACACACACACACACACACACACACCCTCTTTATATATTTTCCTCTGCAAGCAGAATTGATCAACATTGCTGCACAAATACTAATTTAATGTAAAAAAAACCCCTTGATTTAATGCACAAATACTAATGTAAAAAAACTATGCAAATAAGTCAAATATGCCACGCCTCCTTCACTGAGACTGATACAGAGAGGCCACACCTCCTTCACTAAGACTGACACACACAGAAACCATGCTGCCTTCACTGAGACTGACAGGCACAAAGGCCACGCCTCCTTCACTGAGACTGACAGGCACAAAGGCCACGCCTCCTTCACTGAGACTGATAGACACAGAGGCCACACCTCCTTCACTGAGACTGATACAGAGATGCCACACCTCCTTCACTAAGACAGACAGGCACAAAGGCCATGCCGCCTTCACTGAGACTGACACACAGAGAGGCCACGCCTCCTTCACTGAGACTGATAGACACAGAAGCCACACCTCCTTCACTGAGACTGATGCAGAAGCCCCACCCTTTTCACTGAGACTTCCACAGAGGCCACACCTCCTTCATTGTGACTGATGCACACCGAAGCCACGCCTCCTTTACTAAGACTGGTACACGCAGAGGCCACACCACCTTCACTGAGACTGACACATAGAGTCATGAGTCAGGAGGTTATGAGTTCTCATCTCATCTCATTATCTCTAGCCGCTTTATCCTGTTCTACAGGGTCGCAGGCGAGCTGGAGCCTATCCCAGCTGACTACGGGCGAAAGGCGGGGTACACCCTGGACAAGTCGCCAGGTCATCACAGGGCTGACACATAGACACAGACAACCATTCACACTCACATTCACACCTACGCTCAATTTAGAGTCACCAGTTAACCTAACCTGCATGTCTTTGGACTGTGGGGGAAACCGGAGCACCCGGAGGAAACCCACGCGGACACGGGGAGAACATGCAAACTCCACACAGAAAGGCCCTCGCCGGCCACGGGGCTCGAACCCAGGACCTTCTCGCTGTGAGGCGACAGCGCTAACCACTACACCACCGTGCCGCCCGGTTATGAGTTTAAGTCACAAATCTACAGTCTGCTTGATTGTTTTAAATGCAAACAGCAGTCAGAGTGGCGTTTTCACATCCACACTAAATACTAGCAGACAACAATGGAATGGATTACAACAAAACACACACACACACATTCTCTCTCTCTCTCTCTCTCTCTGTGGTGTACAGATGTAGATGCATATACACTCATTCACATGGTTCTACATCCCATAAGTCAAAAGACTTACACTACCGTTCAAAAGTTTGGGGTCACCCAGACAATTTTGTGTTTTCCATGAAAAGTCACACTTTTAGGGCGGCACGGTGGTGTAGTGGTTAGCGCTGTCGCCTCACAGCAAGAAGGTCCTGGGTTCGAGCCCCGGGGCCGGTGAGGGCCTTTCTGTGCGGAGTTTGCATGTTCTCCCCATGTCCGCGTGGGTTTCCTCCGGGTGCTCCGGTTTCCCCCACAGTCCAAAGACATGCAGGTTAGGTTAACTGGTGACTCTAAATTGAGCGTAGGTGTGAGTGTGAGTGTGAATGGTTGTCTGTGTCTGTGTGTCAGCCCTGTGATGACCTGGCGACTTGTCCAGGGTGAACCCCGCCTTTCGCCCGTAGTCAGCTGGGATAGGCTCCAGCTTGCCTGCGACCCTGTAGAACAGGATAAAGCGGCTAGAGATAATGAGATGAGAAGTCACACTTTTATTTCCCACCATAAGTTGTAAAATGAATAGAAAATATAGTCAAGACATTTTTCTGGCCATTTTGAGCATTTAATCGACCCCACAAATGTGATGCTCCAGAAACTCAATCTGCTCAAAGGAAGGTCAGTTTTATAGCTTCTCTAAAGAGCTCAACTGTTTTCAGCTGTGCTAACATGATTGTACAAGGGTTTTCTAATCATCCATTAGCCTTCTGAGGCAATGAGCAAACACATTGTACCATTAGAACACTGGAGTGAGAGTTGCTGGAAATGGGCCTCTATACACCTATGGAGATATTGCACCAAAAACCACACATTTGCAGCTAGAATAGTCATTTACCACATTAGCAATGTATAGAGTGTATTTCTGATCAGTTTAAAGTGATCTTCATTGAAAAGAACAGTGCTTTTCTTTCAAAAATAAGGACATTTCAAAGTGACCCCAAACTTTTGAACGGTAGTGTATGTTGAAAACATAAATAATAACTCTAAATTAATTATTTAAAAAAAGATTCGTCATAAAATAGTGATTTGGGAAATATCCAAGAATTCACTCAAGTCATTATTGCTTTAAACAAAGTCAGTTAGAAATAGAAACTACATCCATTAGATGAAAAACGAAGAAAATAATGAAAATAAAAATAATAACACTATATACCTTTTTAATTCAAACTTAAATTTTAATTGAGTTGAGTTTATAAGATACGGCAAGAGAGTTGAATTAACTGCTGAGTAAATTTCTACACTAGATTTAGAGTATCAGTGTTTTCCAAGCCTCTCGTTTGGTGTATTAGATACAATAATTATCCAGATTATATAATAATAATAATAATAATAATAATAATAATAATATCAACAGCGATGTTCTTTTCCACTTGGTGTTTTAAGGATAATTAAGATGAAGGTTTTTAAAGTATAAATTAAAAGTATCGAAAACACCTCTTTTTTTTTTTTTACTATAGAAGAAATCTTTCTCTGCTGTGACACTCCGCATGCTGTAGCTCACGTTCTCTGAATCGTAAAGACTAAATTTAGGTGTCTGGGAAGTGGACGCGCTCCAGGGTGGGTCGAGGTCTGCTTCCTGGACTTCCTGTTATACACTTTAGTTCACTCTAGTGTTTTGTAATAGATCTACATGAACAATTAAACGCTTTCACAGCATTGGACTCTCAGTGACGGGGTCCTTTCTGGAGTTATTGTGACCAAAATGAATTTTATTTTCATTCCAGTGTCACGTTAACAGATTTAGACTGCATTGACGTACAGCGACTTCATCCCCACAGTGCTGGTGCTTCCTGAATGCAAACAGGCGACGTCCTGCCCACACGTGCGGATTTTCTGCATACCATGATCCAAAGAGTATGGATTGTCACGGATGGACTGGAGTATAGACTTGATTTGTCAGTTTATAGATGTATGCTTGGGAACCTCGAGTCGAATCTGCGTAAACATGATCTGCATGGGAGAGTCATCAGGAGGAAAACGTATCTGTGACCTCAATGTCAGTTGTATGCAAAACAGCATCTACTGTAGATAAAGCAGCGGTTTAAACAGAAATTAAAAGATACTTTTGAGGGGAGAAAGGGGAAAGTATTTGAAGACAAGAATAGATTAAGTACAGGTTAGTTTTACCGATGAACGTTTAGCCACATAAGGTTGAGTGTAAATATAGCGGTGTGTGTGTGTGTGTGTTTCCTCTGTCTTTTTTCAATTGTTCCCAATAAGGAGAGACCGTATGCAGCCGCCTGGAGAAACACTGCTCCACCCAGCATCTTTTTTCAGACCGCCACGCCTTTTTTGTGCAGCCAAGCTGAAAAATCTCAGAACTTTCCAGAAAGACTCTGGTCTCATCACTGCGCTCCTTTTCAGCCATAGATTGGTGATGTGTCGTCAAGATATTGCTGTCATAGAAACAAAACCAATGTACAGCTTGGGAGCTTTTCATCCCAAAAAAGTCCTCCCTGCCAGCAATTTTCTACCACAAAAAAAAATCCAACATGGACACATGACCGAACTGTACAGATGAAACACAAAGGATGATGGGAAAACCGTCCGACCGTTGCTCCAAAATACCAAGAAGTGCCACTCAGGAAAAAAAAGTGGGTTCTCTGGATAGTTCTGTCCTACTTGGAACCTTCTTTGATGGAGAATTTGAACTTAGGGTTCAAATTTAAGAGTTACCCCAGACGGACAAACCAAAACTTTTTGCAGAACCCAAGTTTATGAACTATTTGAATATTATTGTAGGTTTATTATTCAAATGTGTACAATAATATTCTGGCATTTATTTATTGGAGCTTTTCAGTCAAAACATTTCAGACACAATGGTGGAGAAAAAGGGGTAAAATCTATTAGCAACCCCCAGAAAACTGGTACAGAATCGGGTCCAGGTACTAAAAGGCACTCATCTCATCTCATCTCATCTCATTATCTCTAGCCGCTTTATCCTGTTCTACAGGGTCGCAGGCAAGCTGGAGCCTATCCCAGCTGACTACGGGCGAAAGGCGGGGTACACCCTGGACAAGTCGCCAGGTCATCACAGGGCTGACACATAGACACAGACAACCATTCACACTCACGGTCAATTTAGAGTCACCAGTTAACCTAACCTGCATGTCTTTGGACTGTGGGGGAAACCGGAGCACCCGGAGGAAACCCACGCGGACACGGGGAGAACATGCAAACTCCACACAGAAAGGCCCTCGCCGGCCACGGGGCTCGAACCCGGACCTTCTTGCTGTGAGGCGACAGTGCTAACCACTACACCACCGTGCCGCCCTAAAAGGCACTACTATACTCAATTTATAGTATAGTGTGTTGGTGGCTATGTCACAGGGTGTGTGATATGCGTAAATGTGATAGAAGTATAGTAGTTTGTAGTTTTGCTTGCAACTATCTGCTTTCAGATACTGCCACTGGCTCGCCTTTGGCAAAAGAGAGCCAAGTGTGTAAGCCTCTCCCTGCCAGTACATAGCCTCTCCACCACCAAGACTCTCATAGTGCCTCCTCGCAGCAACACACGGTGACTGGGCATCTTACGACCCCAGGCTAAACTGTGAGGGATCTCAGAGCAGCAAGGGCCCCAGAGGTGTAGTGCGCAGGCCCACTGGCATGTGGACACACCCTGGTGCTGCATCAACCTTGCCCCAGCCATGGGTTAAAAAGCTGGGCAGATGGAGCTCGTTTATCTCGGGTTCTGGTGAGGCTAGAACTCACCATGGGTTATCAATTCATGAATTATATTAGTTGCAATTTTATTTTGTTGCAAAGCAAAACAAAACACGAACCCACTTAAACATTCAAGACAATACCACGCACAGTGATTGGACTATTCGAGTTATTCAAATGACTTAGCATAGACTGGACATGTCCCTTTCATTGGTGTAATAGGGACAGCAGCCACACTTCCTTCACTGGAACTGACTTGCAGATCCTTATATTAATTCAGTCACCATCGGTAAGGTCTGTGTAGCCTTATCATCAATATGAGACCGCAGCAATTCAACATGTACTGTGCTATCTGCCCTCTTCCACATACATGAGCGAACAAGTACCCATGATTGGCTAGTGTCAGTATAATTGACAGGAAAGAAAGAGTATGCCCCTCTCACCCAGCCAAATTTACTCTCAGCTGATGAGTGGGGCTCTACGGACTGGTTCATGTACAGCAGGGTGGGGAGTCAGGACTTAGTTACATTACATTACAGGCATTTAGCAGATGCTTTTATCCAGAGCGACATACAATGTATCCAGAGCCATCTTGCTCAAGGGCACTTCAGCCATTCCTGCTGGTCCAGGGAATCAAACCGGTGACCTTTTGGTCCCAAAGCTGCTTCTCTAACCATTAGGCCATGGCTTAACCTAGTTAGGTTCCTGCCCAGGATTTACTGAGCCATCCCTGACTCATGGTCTTACCTTGTTGTTGTTGGTGATGATGATGTCCGTTATATGGGTTTCGTTGGAGTTTTCCTGGCTGAAATGAGTAGTGGTAGGGTCGGATGGTGATCGAGTGATGGAGTCATAGGGTGATTGAGTAATGGAGTTGGATGGTGATTGAATAATGGCATCATAGGGTGACTGAGTAATGGAGTCATAGGGTGATGGGGTGATAGAGTTGGATGGTGATGGAGTGATGGAGTTGGAGGGTGGTGGAGTGATAGAATTAGAGGGTGATTGAGTGATGGAGTTGGAGGGTGGTGGAGTGATAGAATTAGAGGGTGATTGAGTAATGGAGTCATAGGGCGATTGAGTGATGGAGTCATAGGGTGATTGAGTAACGGAATTGGACATTGATGGAATGATGGAGTCATGTGGTGATTGATTAATGGAGTTGCGTGGTGACTGAGTGAGCGAGTCTCCTGGCGATGGAGCGTCCGGTTTGCGTGGTGGTGGTGGTGGTGGTGTGGAGTTTTGTGGTGATGGAATAGTGGAGTCACTGGGTAATGGAGCAATGGAGTCCAGTGGTGTTAAAGTGATGGATTTGGGTGGTAGTGATGGAGTAATGGAGTCAGTGAGTGAGTGAGTGGTAAAGTCTTGCGGTGATAAAATGATGGATCCTGGTGGCGATGGAGTGAGGGAGTCACGCGACGATGAGGAGAAGCTCAGGGTGGAAGAAGCGAGGGAAGATGAGGGGGTACGAGGGGAGAGGAGGCAGCTCATCTCCACAGCAATGTCCTCAGTGCAGGGCAGAGAGTGGTGGAGCAGAAACTCGTCTGTTTCTCGATCCACCACCAAGAGCCTCGTCCTGTTCTCCACCTCCATGATCTTCTGAACCACCTGATGGAGGGAGAGTGACAGAGATGTGTGAGAGAAATGAAGAGAAGAGAAGAAATGGACAGAATGGAAGGGAAAAAATCAAAAGAGGAATGAAAAGAGAAGGGAAAAGCGAGAAGTTGGAGAAGGAAGAAAGAACGAAAGAAGATCAGGGGAAAGGAAAAAGGAGATGAAAAGCTTCAGGCGAGACATTGTTAGGTTTAGGAGCTTTCTTCATATGATACGGCATCTCAACGCCTCAACAGGGAGGTTAACTGTTCACGCTTCCCAGTTTATAAACGGTCAGACCAGTTTCTCATGTTTAAAACAGATAAGCCCTATGATTAACATAACATCACAACTGTAACTACACCAATATTAACTTAACTCACTTTCTACTGAGGTGTTGGCTACTATATCAACATTTACTCTGATAAGAAAAGAAAAGAAGAGCAGAGGAGAGAAGGACATAAGGGAAGAGATACAGACATCCATGCAAGAAGAAGAGAAGCGAAGAGAGATCCAAAGAGAAGAAACCAGAAGAAGAAACGAAAAACAGAAGACTAACTCAGAGCAATAATGATGGAAGAAACAGGATCACAGAGAAAAAAAAAACTGAGGAAATGAAAGAAGAAAAGAAGCTGAGAAGGAAAACACTGTGAAAGCAGAAGAAAAAGAGAGGAGAATGGACGTCCAGGTGTGTTTCCAGTGGCTGTACTCGCCTGCTGGTGTGACTCCTTCTCCACGTTTTCTCCGTTCACCTCCACCACGCGGTCCCCAGAACGAAGTCCTGCCAGCTCTGCCGGAGATCCCGCCTCGATCCTGCGGATGAACTGCGCGCCGCTGCTGCGCTCTCCGTGCAGGTGGAAGCCGTAACCGCACTCGCCTTTGGTCAGGTAGCACAGACGGGGGCGTAGGTTCCTCTCGTCCATCTCCTTCTGTATGCTGTCAGCCTTCATCATCATCGTCGTCGTCATCACTTCCACCTCTGTCTCCACCACCTCTTCACGCTCAGATAATCCACCAGGCCATTTTTAATCCCAACGTCGCCACGGTGCCTCCCAAAAGATCTTTAACCCTGAAGTGCCCAGCTGTGTCCTGCCTCGAATGTTGGACAAAGCAACAATGCGTTAAAGAAGATCGAGAATAATATCTCAGAGGAAATGATGGGGTGAAAGGAAGCTTAGAGGAGCCGTAGGTGCGAAATTAAACTCTTAAGAGGCTAAGTATTTATTCCATCATACACCTGCCCACTTTAGTAGGAGGATAAGATGCAGAAATTATTATAATAATAATAAGAATAATAACAACACTAATAAAACACTAGACTACAATATCTACAAATTCAGCACTCCTTCTGCACCACTCCTTTAAACTCGACTTTGTAAGACATGGTCTGTTTTTTTTTTCCCCCCTAATAAGTTCCTCTCACAAGACGAGGCTCTGTACCGACTAAAATCAGCAAAAGCATTTTAAAACCCACCAATGCATGTGGGACAGGTGCTTCACTTTTCTTCTTCTTCTTCTTCCTCCTCTTCTTCTCTCTGTAACTATTTCACGTTAAAAAAAACAACAAAAACACATCACTTAGCACTCCAGTTACTGATTAATATTCACCCATAAAAAACAACCTGATATTCTAATAAAGTCAAGAATTAAAAATATGAATTCGAATTGGATATTTGTTCATGCAATGCACACAAAGAGCAAAACTATGCCAGAGTTGAGAAGCTGCAGAAGGGAAAGCAGGAAACCCGAGCTCAATGATCCCTGAGGAAGAGAAAGAGAGAGAGAGAGAGAGAGAGAGAGAGATGGGATTGGCCAGCGATCTGGTCTCATGATAAGATCTTATAACACATCCAACCGGAACTCTTCCTCTTCTCACTTTCCAAGCAAATGACTCCGGAATGTTCCCTGTTGGATACACTACTACAGGATCGAGACGCTACTCTATAAGCTCATTCTGTATTTTTAACCTCTACACAACTCATAGCATCCTAAAGCGTTCTTTGGTTTGTCCTGTTGGGAGTCCAGAAGGCTAGAACCATTAACTGATCCAGAAGGGACTCTTTTAAAGAGTGTAGCGAGGATATAATCACATCTACATCCTGCAAACAGATTCTGGAGAACCTTTAGGTTTTTCAGTTTGTCTCAAAAATATGTAAGAACTCTAAAAGTTCCCAGAGGAACCATATAGAAAGGATTCATCAAACATGAATGACCTCAATAAAAGAACTGCAAAGACTCAAAAAAAAAAAAAAAACCTGTTCGTACTTCGTGTCCACATTTATGGACAGTCAATGATTAGGAAGGCGATATATTTGGAAAAAATATAAGATGTAAATCACCTCTAAATCTCTTGAGCATTACTGTGAATTAACGTAAAACTTCTGTATCTCTCGAAATGATCATCTTTATTAACCTTCTACATAAAATTAAATAAAATAAAAAAGTTTTTTTTGTTGTTGTTGTTATTGTGCCAGACTCTACTGATCATCGAAGATTTTTAAAAACTTTTTTTTAAACTAATGCTGTTTTGGGGATTTTTTTTTACCCTCTTTGTGTCAGGCTACAATCCCAAACTGTGTAAATTTGTGATGTTCAGAAATGAAATCTTCTGATATTTTTGTCTTTTAGACCTTAATGTTAAAGATTTTGGACATTTGAAGATTAATTGCTGTTAATTACTAAATATTATTTATTTAATAATGATTAAAAAATTTCAAAAAGTTATTTTAAACATAAATATTAATTATAATTTAATTAACAGTTATTAATAAACAATTATTTATGGTTTTAAGTAATACATGTTTTAATAATAATAATTTTAACAGATAGATAGATAGATAGATAGATAGATAGATAGATTAATTAATTAGACATTTTTGCCTGTTTTTTTTACTCATGGACAATCCATTTACTTTTTAATATCAATATTTAGACAGAATATTAAGCTACAAAATCCACATATTCAGCAGTTTTAAGGAAAGAAAGATGTATATCAAAGAATTTGGAGATGCGCATAAATAATTTATGCATGAAAAGTTTAAGTCTTCGGTTTGTCCTTTAAGGCGATAACCTTTAGCCAGCTAAAGAACCCTTGAGGTACTTTTTTTTTTTTTTTTAAGAGTGTGAGGTTCTTTTTGAGATCATTGATATTTTAAGAATCTCCAAGGTTCCTGTGAATGTTTAAAAAAAACATGAAAAAAACCTCAAATATCCTTCAGAATCTGTTTGTTTTTGGGTGTAAATATCATTATTTATGAGATACCCTATGTAGTGACTTAGGCTACATCCACACGACAACGGCAATGACTTTTTTTTTTTTAAATATGGGCAACAGATCAGTAAAATTTCAGGTCCATATGGCAACGCAACGCTTGCTGAAAACGATGCAATACACATGCCACACCTCTACGTGCGCTGTAAGACGGTCCCATCGGAGACACCAGAACAATAGAAGAAGTAGACGCATGCGCATGAACCCCTTCTTCTGTAGCATTAGCCACATAAAGTTTTGATTATTAATCAGTAGCGTAAAACGAAAGACGCGGAAAGAGGAATGAATGGGGGTAGATGGAAGCCGGTACGCCAACATTCTGATATCCTCCAGAATTCTTTAATGGTCCGGAATAAATTGAATGCTACATGTTGATGGATTACTTTGTTCTTCTACGCCCTTTTTGAGGAATGTATTGTCGGACTTAAACCAACATCTGAAGAAGTGAGATCGCTCCTTTTTTTTTCCTATTTTTGCTGGTGGGATTGTTTTTGGAAAGCGCACGGGCGGTGCGCGGTTTGGTACTGCTTCCACAGTGTTTGGACTAAAGACTCTGCCCTAAGGGCTATTCTCTCTCACTTTGCACCATTACACAATACTCACAGTGAAAATATTTCGTAAGCGCGTTTCATGAACCAAGTTATAGGATTTGTTGACAACTCGAATCGAGTTCGTTACACTTCTACCCGGCGCGAAGCACTGACAGTCATGTGGTTGTGACATCATCATAAACAAATCCGTTCTACTCATCCAGACGACTTCGCATCGGCGCCGTTGCCAGATTTTTTCACTCTGGAACCCGTTCTCAAAAGATTTTGTTTTGGGGCACCCAAAACACCGGTGCCGTGTGGACGCCAGGCCGAAACGATAAACAATTTTATCAGATTCACCTGAATCCGTTGCCGTGTGGACAGGACCTTAGGGAGTAGGGAGCCACTTGGGATTTGGTGAATAAACTGTGCAGAACATACAGAGCTTCCTCTGTCACCTCAAGTGTGTTATCAGCAGTGGGTGTGTTGGTTGAACTTTCATATTGTAGTTCTACTGCCCTCTGGTGAAACTTCTTCATGTGTGTGTTGGCTCCACCATTCCTCAAAGGTTTACAGATAAAGCCAAGGCATCATTTTCCTTTACAATTTTATTTTCATTACAATATTTTTCATGGGTTATTTTCATCAAATGGCTACCAGATTGTGTCTGGATCACAGAAGAAGGTTGCAATATGGACAGAGGTCTATCATCCATGCCACTTTCCACCAAACATGAACGAGGTGCTAATTCTGGACTGGCGCTAATGCCAGTTTGGAGTTGGTTCAGCTGGCGAACCTTCTAAGAAACCTGTTTTTTTAGACCCAGGGACTAGAGATCCACATCAATACATCAATGTATACATCTCTGCTTTCCTAGGAACACTAAATACAACAACAGCAGCAGCAATGGACCCACCAACCCAAGGATGCCCTACAGAGTAATGGTACGACAAAAAAAGAAGCAAATCAACCAACTTGAAGATGTGACAGATAAGAGAGACAGAAAAGGAACGACAAAATCACCATTAACATAACATGAGCACAAAGACAGCAGACGAGCTCAAAGCATCGAGAAAGAACGAGCAGTTAGTGATCAGGACAGGAGTGAGAGCAGAGAGAGAAGATTCGAGATGAGTCTTGGATTTGGAGAGAGATGAACAATCCCAAAGACACTGACAGAGAGAATTCCACAGCTTGGGGGCTGTGACCCTAAATGCCCGGGAACCCATGGTGGATAGTTTAAACTTGGGGATGGATAACAGACCAGAAGATGAAGATCTTAGAGGATGAATGGGAGAGTAGGGCTGAAGTAATTCCATTAGATATGGAGGAGTGTAGACAGGGAGATATAGAACAGGGAGCCAGTGGAGGTTCTGGAGGATGGAGGTGATGTGTGCCGAGTATTTAGTGTGGGTCAGGACTCTGACTGCAGGGTTCTGAAGATACTGAAGCTAAGCAATGGACTTGGCTGGGAGACCAATGAACAGAGCATTATGATAATATACAAGAAGGCTGTGGAATTAGTTTTACTTGCTCTTGTTAGTTATGATAACCCCGCCCCCAGGCCTTGAAGGAAGCAGTTCTTGGTTCTAGACCAGCAAAGTGTTGGTGAACCAGTGTTCCTGGTTGAGAGCTGGTTCTTTGGCTGTTGAATCACGAACTGGTTTGAGTTGAAGTACTGGCTCCGAACCAGTCCTCAGTCTACCTTGGTGGAAAAGCACTAACAGCCTCTCACAATAGTTCAGTACTTAGCGTGATAGTTTATTATTAGCTCATCTGGCTGACAGGTGATGAGTTTATACCATTATGTGTCATCCGTCTGGCATCATCCACATTAAATGAAAATCGCGTCTTCTCTCTCAATTCTTCACTGATTTTTATTCTTTTTGGAAGGAAGGTCGGTCTGCCTGGGGTGCATATAAATTCTACACAAATTTGCATAGTTGCAATTAATAATGAAGATATGGAGTAATTAATCAATCCCTAACAAGCAGTTTCCAAACAAATCACTTCTTCTCCCTCAATTCTTCACCGATTTTGATTCTTTCTGGCATGAAGGTAGGGGTACCTAGGGTGCATATAACTTCTACCCAGATTTGATTTCTCACGGGGCCGGAGTGAGCGACGCCATCATTGATGGTCTTGTTCACTTTTTGCACTACCACCATGGTACACATTCTATTCTTCCACAGCATCCTACTGCACCACTTTCACTGTGCATGTTGCCTAGAATCTGTAATCATCTCACAATTGTCTTCTGTTAGTGGGATTTTTTTTTTTTTTTTGCATTTGTATGTGTGTGTCATATAAGCTACTGGATGCCTTAATTTCCTTTGGGATGAATAAAGCATCTATCTATCTATCTATCTATCTATCTATCTATCTATCTATCTATCTATTGCCATGTTTTTTAAAGCAATTGTTCTCAGATATTTAAAAAATCCATCCGGCCTTCTGCAATCACACGTCGTCTGTCCAAAATTTACAAAAATCACTACTCCTTCTACAGGATTGATCGGATTTCGATCAAACTTACATACAATGTTCCTCAGGTGGGTGTGCATAAAAGTTGTCAAGATGGTGGTGCTACCTGTCACATTTACGATTTTATGGGCGTCTGAAATTTTGGGTGACTCGTCACATTAAATGCTACTCTTCATAAACTGCTAGGACGTTTTCACTGAAACTCATCCAGAAGACTCTAAAGACATATTCCAACAAGAGTTGTTCACCAGGTGGCGCCACCTGCCATGGATGCAGTTACACAGGAGTCATATGCAATTTCACAAAAATCACTACTTCTCCTACAGGAGTGATCAGATCTCAAACTCACACACAACAACAGGGACCGGTATGAGCTACAACCTCATTGAGGCCATTTTTAAAATGCGTACAATGATATTTTGGCTATGTATTCGAGTCAGGAAGCTCCACCCATCACCTGTTTTTATTAAAACGGTCATTAGATTGCAGTTGATATGCAGTGCTGAGCGTAAATGAGTCCACCCCCTTTGAAAAATAACATTTTAAACAATATCTCAATGAACACAAACAATTTCCAAAATGTTGACAAGGCAAAGTTTAATATAACATCTGTTTAACTCATAACGTGAAAGTAAGGTTAATAATATAAACTTAGATTACACATTTTTCAGTTTTACTCAAATTAGGGTGGTGCAAAAATGAGTACACCCCACCACAAAAACTACTACATCTAGTACTTTGTATGACCTCCATGATTTTTAATGACAGCACCAAGTCTTCTAGGCATGGAATGAACAAGTTGGTGACATTTTACATCAATCTTTTTCCATTCCTCAACAATGACCTCTTTTAGTGACTGGATGCTGGATGGAGAGTGATGCTCAACTTGTCTCTTCAGAATTCCCCAAAGAAAAGAAGAAAGAAAAAAGAAGAAACCTTTGTCACATGCACACTTCAAGCACAGTGAAATTCATCCTCTGCATTTAACCCATCTGAAGCAGTGAACACACGCACACAGAGCAGTGGGCAGCCACACTAGAGCACCTGGGGAGCAGTCAGGGGTTCGATACCTTGCTCAAGGGCACTTCAGCCCAAGGCCGCCCCACGTTAACCTAACTGCATGTCTTTGGACTGTGGGGGAAACCAGAGCACCCGGAGGAAACCCACGTAGATATGGGGAGAACATGCAAACTCCACACAGAAAGGCCCTCGCCGGCTGCTGGGTTCGAACCCGGAACCTTCTTGCTGTGAGGCGACCGTGCTAACCACTACACCACCGTGCCACCCCAAATAATAAAAAGAAAATAATTTCTTTCCACCACAAAGGTGAAGGCTACAAGATGATCAGCAAAGCTTTACTTATCGGTCAGAATACTGTAGCAAAAGTGGTACAAAAATTTAAGAAAGATGGAACTGCAACCATCTCACAGAGACGTCCAGGTCGTCCACGGAAGTTAACACCTCGACAGGAGCGTCTTCTGATGAGAAGGGTTGAAGAAAATCGGCATGCAAGTTCACTGAAGTTATCTAAAGAAGTAGAAAGCCAAACTGGGGTGACTATTTCCTGTGACACAATACGGCGTACACTGCAGAGGAATGGCATGCATGGATGCCGTCCATGAAAGAAGCCTCTCCTAAAGCCCAGGCACAAAAAAGCCCGCCTAGAGTTTGCCAGGGCCCATGCTGACAAAGATGAAGACTACTGGGACTCTATACTCTGGAGTGATGAGACCAAGATAAATGTTTTTGGAACTGATGGCTTCAAAACTGTATGGCGTCGCAAAGGTGAGGAATACAAAGAAAAATGCCTGGCGCCTACAGTGAAACATGGTGGTGGCAGTGTCCTTATGTGGGGCTGCATGAGTGCTGCTGGTGTCGGGGAGCTGCATTTCATTGATGGCATCATGAATTCACAGACGTATTGCTCTATACTGAAAGAGAAGATGCTACCATCACTCCGTGCCCTTGGTCGTCGTGCACTTTTCCAAACATGACTAAACACACATCTAAGGCCACTGTTGGATTTCTGAAGAAGAACAGGGTGAAAGTGATTCAGTGGCTAAGTATGTCTCCTGATCTGAACCCAATTGAACACCTATGGGGAATTCTGAAGAGACAAGTTGAGCATCACTCTCCATCCAGCATCCAGTCACTAAAAGAGGTCGTTGTTGAAGAATGGAAAAAGATTGATGTTGCAAAATGTCGCCAACTTGTTCATTCCATGCCTAGAAGACTTGGTGCTGTCATTAAAAATCATGGAGGCCATACAAAGTACTAGATGGAGTAGTTTTTGTTGTGGGGTGTACTCATTTTTGCACCACCCTAATTTGAGTAAAACTGAAAAATGTGTAATCTAAGTTATATTATTAACCTTACTTTCACGTTATAAGTTAAACAGTTGTTATATTAAACTTTGTCTGGTCAAAATTTTGGAAATTGTTTGTGTTCATTGAGATATTGTTTAAAATGTTACTTTTCAAATGGGGTGTACTTATTTACGCTGAGCACTGTAATTCCTGGGCACAGTAGCATTGATAACAGTGGGTTGTGATTTCCATCACTGTACCCACAGTGAGAAAAATCGCAGTCGCCCCACTTCCCAGCTGTGATTTACAGACTGCTCAGGGATCCCACTTTGAGAAGCGCATCCTGAAAGGTTTCAGATCACTCGGAGAAAACTGGACGTGTCCAGAATGATGGGGAAAACTGTACAGCACCAGGAAATTACTTGAAATACTTAAAAACTTAAAACATAGCGATACAGTATTTAAGCTACAGTTTGCAAAAATATACACAAAAAGTTAAATGTAGTTGATTATTCAAGATGTTCAAATGGCTGCCATGTTAGACAATTACACACCACAAGTTGGTATAACTCCACATCCCTCCTATAAGCCCCACCTCCCATAGTTTTTCAGTGGAAGTGATTTATTCATTCATGCATGTCCAGTAACTGTTTTTATCCTGGAAAGGTCACAGTGGATCCGGAGTCTATCCCAAGAACGCTGGCCAGGAGGGAGGAATACACCCTGACTGGATACCATGAACGAACACACACACTTCGGAGGCAATTCAGAGTACCCCATAAGCAGGTATCTCTCTGGTGGATCACCACCTTGTCGTGGTTAGAGAGCTTGCATGCCTCTATGACCCCTAGGACTATGCTGGCTGGAACCTAATTTCCTGGTAGGGTCACCCAAGCCAGACAGGTCAAAGGGTAGAGGCTGGACGAAGCGCGGTCCACTGGTCCTCCAGGTTAGGGGGTTGGGTACAGGGCTAACAACCTTGTCTTGTAAAAAAAATGGTGTTACGGAAACAGCAACAAAGGAAAAAGTGGGAGGCTCCGCTTCTGCCTCTATGACCCTGTGGCAGTTCGTATGTATGGGCGGAGCACAGAAGACGGCAGGCCAGAACTGAGTTCACAAAAACTCTTTTTATTCAGCTTTTCAGCTTACTTAAACACTCTCACACACACGCACACACATCAGCCGTCTGGTTCGGGGGAGAGCTCCTCTGCTCTCGCTCTCCCTCCTTAAGTAGGGCGCGGTCACTGGGAAGACACAAACAGGTTAATTGCTCTCAGGTGTAGTGATTCTGCCACTTACCTTCCCTGACTCCACTCTCCTGTCACAGACCGGCGCTTGACCACGCCCCCGCTGCCACATACCCCCACCGCCCGACTCAGGCCGGGCGGCCGTCCGGCCTGCAGCCGACTCCCCCCCCCCCGATGGGAGAGGAAGTCCGCCACGACCATCTGTGCCCCCGGCCTGTGGACCACCTTGAAATTAAAGGGTTGGAGTGCCAGATGCCAACGGGTGATCCGCGCGTTGGCATCCTTCATGCGGTGGAGCCACTGGAGGGGCGCGTGGTCCAAACAGAGGGTGAAAGGGCGCCCCAGCAGGTAGTACCGGAGGACGAGGACCGCCCACTTGATGGCCAGACACTCTTTCTCTATGGTGCTGTAGCGCCCCTCATGCACCGACAGCTTCCTGCTGATGTACAGGACAGGGCGGTCCTCCCCCTCCACCTCCTGGAACAAAACCGCCCCCAGCCCTCTGTCCGACGCATCGGTCTGCAACACAAAGGGGAGAGAAAAGTCAGGGGAGTGTAAAAATGGCCCCCCACACAGTGCAGCCTTTACCTCAGAAAAAGCCCGCTGGCACTGCTCTGTCCACTGGACCGGATCTGGTGCCCCCTTTTTAGTGAGATCAGTCAGCGGGCTGGTGACGTCCGAATAATTAGGTATAAACCTACGATAATAGCCAGCCAGCCCCAGGAACTGTTTCACCCCCTTTTTGGTCTTGGGCCTCGGGCAGGCCACAATTGCTGTGGTCTTGTTAATTTGGGGACACACCTGCCCGTTGCCCAAGTGGAAGCCCAGATACCGTACTTCCACCCGCCCAATCGCACACTTCTTCGGGTTGGCTGTGAGACCCGCTCGCCTCAGCGACCTAAGGACGGCCCTTAGGTGTTCAAGGTGCCTCGGCCAGTCATTACTATATATGATGATGTCGTCGAGGTAGGCGGCCGCATAGGTGGCTTGGGGGCGGAGGACCCTGTCCATCAGCCGCTGAAACGTAGCGGGCGCCCCAAACAGCCCAAACGGAAGTGTGACGAATTGGTGTAAACCAAACGGTGTGGAAAAGACCGTTTTTTCTCAGGATAGTGGAGTCAAGGGGATCTGCCAATATCCCTTCATCAAATCCAGTGTCGAATAAAAGCGAGCCGTGCCGAGTCAATCAAGCAACTCATCAATACGAGGCATTGGGTACGCGTCGAATTTAGACACCGCGTTGACTTTTCTATAGTCCACACAAAACCGGACCGACCCGTTGGCCTTGGGTACCAAGACCACCGGGCTGCTCCAGTCACTGTGGGACTCCTCGACGATGCCCATTTCGAGCATGGTCTCAAGTTCTTCCCGAACCACCTTTTTTTTGTGTTCGGGTAGCCTGTAAGGGCGGCTACGCACTACCACCCCCGGGGGCGTCTCTATGTGGTGCTCTATGAGGTTAGTGCGACCGGGCAGGGGCGAGAACACATCCGAAAACTCGGTCTGCAACTGGGCGACCTCCGTGAGTTGGGTCGGGGACAGGTGGTCTCCACAGGGGACCGGAGAGGTATGTGATGCCAATGCCCCTTTTTGAACCTCCGGCCCCAGCTCCGCCTTCTCCGGAACCACCGACACCAATGCCACGGGGACCTCCTCATTCCAGAGTTTAAGCAGATTGAGGTGGTAAATCTGTAGCGCCCCACCCCTGTCCGTTCACCTCACCTCATAGTCGACGTCCCTGACTCGCCGTGTGACCTCAAAGGGTCCTTGCCACTTGGCGATCAATTTGGAGCTCGACGTGGGCAACAGTACGAGTACCTTATCTCCCGGTGTGAACTCCCTAAGGCGCGTACCCTTGTACAGGCAGGCTTGCTGCTCTTGGGCCTGCCGCAAATTCTCCTGGGTTGTGAGGGTGAGGGTGTGGAGTTTTGCGCGCAGGTCCATAACGTATTGAATTTCATTTTTGCTTTGTGAAGGTCCCTCCTCCCAATTTTCCCGCAGCACATCTAGAATGCCGCACAGCTTACGCCCATATAATAATTCGAACGGGGAGAACCCCGTGGAGGCTTGGGGGACCTCTCGCACTGAAAACAGCAAGGGCTCGAGCCACTTATCCCAATTACGTGCGTCCTCACTTACGAATTTTTTAATTATATTCTTAAGGGTGCGATTGAACCGTTCCACTAAACCGTCCGTTTGTGGGTGATACATGCTGGTGCGGATCGGCTTAATCCCCAATAACCCATACAGTTCGCGCAGTGTCCGTGACATAAACGTGGTGCCTTGATCAGTCAGAATCTCTTTCGGGATTCCAACTCGGGAGATAACGCGGAAGAGCGCCTCCGCAATACTGCGTGCTGAGATACTGCGTGCTGAGATACTGCGCAGAGGCACTGCTTCCGGGTATCGCGTTGCATAGTCCACCAGAACTAATATAAAGCGGTACCCTCGTGCTGACCGATCTAATGGCCCGACGAGATCCATCCCAACTCTTTCAAACGGGGTCTCGATTAATGGAAGAGGGCGCAAAGGCGCTTTTGGAATGGCCACTGGATTCACTAACTGGCATTTGCGGCACGCCGTATACCACCTACGGACATCCCCGCGAATCCCCGGCCAATAGAATCGGGCCATTATTCGGGCTAGTGTCTTATCCTGCCCTAGGTGTCCAGCCATGGGATTCAAGTGGAATTCAAGCCTGGAATACCAATTTCCAGCAGCTCTTTGGAATTAAAAGCTGCGTGACTCGCTCTTTAGTTTGAGTGTCCTGCGTCACTCGGTATAATCTATCCTTCATAATCACGAAGTAGGGGAAGGACGGGGTGGCGTTTGGCTGGAGCGTTTGACCATCAATTACTCTCACTTGGTCAAACGCATGTCGCAGAGTCTCGTCTCGTGACCGCTCTAATGGGAAATCTGCGAGGGATTCCCCAATAGAGAGAGGAGGGGCCGGCGGCTCCCCACTCTGACGTGAAGATGACGTAGACGGCTCTGTGACAGCTGCTCCCGCCAAAGCGACACCGGGATCTCCCCCTGTTAAATGGCAGGACCCACTCTCTACTAAGCGTGTCATTAAACCCCGAAATCCCGGCCAATCAGTCCCCAAAATTAAAGAGTGAGTAAGGCGAGGATTAACCGCCGCCTTCACTATAAATTTTTCCCCTCGGAAAAAAATGTGGACTGACACCAAAGGGTAGCTGTGAACGTCCCCGTGCACACACAACACCTTCACCCCCTGTGCACCCCCCAATGCCTCGTGTTGCACCAGGCTTTGGTGAATTGAGGTCTGATTACAACCAGAATCCACCAACGCCTGATATGTATCCTCTTGGATACTCACCGGTATGCGATACGCTCCGGCCCGATCGAGGGCGGCTTCTGGCGCGTCGGGGATCCGAACCACCGCGCCCACCTCCCTTGCCATGCACTGTTGTTGGAGGTGGCCCGGTTCCCTGCAGCGCCAGCAAACCAGCCCGGGCTTCCTCTTTGCACCGGTGTTCTGGGGCTCACTCACCTGAGGGGGGGAGAGACAGACACAGAAGGGCGAAACGGGAGGGCACCGCGGGTGCGGCGGGCCGGCTGAGGTGGTGCCGGCCCCCGCCTCCGCGGTGGGGGAATGGGGCGAGGACGGGACACAGAAGGAGGGAGAGAGAAAGAGAAGAGGAGAGAAGAGACTGTCTGCTGTCCTGCCGCCGGAACAGCCGCCAAATGGTCCTCTGCCAGCTCGATGGCCTGATCCAACACCACCTGATCGACGATCTCCTCGGCGTCGCGGTTGTTGGCCCTCAGCCACCGCCAGCAGGCATCCCGGAGTTGCTGGCCAAACGCAAACGGGCGGCCGATTTCCTCCAAGCGCAGAAAAGCTGGCGCTGCTGTTCGGCGGTGCGCCCCACACGCTGGAGGATGGCCCGGCGAAGGTCCGCGTAGGCTGGTTGGCGGGGAACTGTAGCGCGGCCAGCTGCGCCTCCCCCGTTAGCAGGGGGAGGAGGCGCGCCTCGCGCTGATCCATCGGCCACCCCGAGGTCTCCGCGACTTGCTCAAAGAGCGTGATGAAAGCCTCGGGGTCATCTTGCGGGCCCATCTTTGTCAGGGTGAGGGGGGACGGGCCCACGGTGGAAGCGTCGATTGTCCCTGCCGACGCGAGGAGGTGCCGGAACGCCTGTCGGTCATCTTGCTGGGCCAACACCAGGGCCTCGAAGCGCTGCTCCTGCTCCTTACGGAGCGTGACGAGCGCCTGGTGCTGGCTTTGCTGGGCCATGGCGAGGGCGTGGACCAGGTCGGCGAACGGGGAAGACTCCATGGGGTGGTTCAGCGTTCTGTGCTCCAGATCCCGGGTTTCGGCACCACTGTGGCAGTTCCTATGTATGGGCAGAGCACAGAAGATGGCAGGCCAGAACTGAGTTCACAAAAACTCTTTTTATTCAGCTTTTCAGCTTACTTAACTACACACACACACACACACACACACACATGCGCACACACATCAGCCGTCTGGTTCGGGGGAGAGCTCCTCTGCTCTCGCTCTCCCTCCTTAAGTAGAGCGCGGTCACTGGGAAGACACACAAACACAGGTTAATTGCTCTCAGGTGTAGTGATTCTGCCACTTACCTTCCCTGACTCCGCCCTCCTGTCACAGACCGGCGCTTGACCACGCCCCCGCTGCCACAGACCCCTAGGACTATGCTGGCTGGAGCCTAGTCTCCTGGTAGGGTCACCCAAGCCAGACAGGTCAAAGGGTAGAGGCTGGACGAAGCGCGGTCCACTGGTCCTTCAGGTTAGGGGGTTGGGTACAGGGCTAACAACCCTGTCTCATAAAAAACAAACAAAAAAAAAAACCACGGTGTTACAGAAACAGCAACAAAGGAAAAAGTGGGAAGCCCTGCTTCTGCTGGGTGCCGCCAGTGAAATACCACTATTCTTATCGTTTCCTCGCTAACCCAAAGGGGGGGGGGCCCTGAGTGGGCTCTCGCTTCTAGCTTCCAAGTATCCCCGGATGCTCCCTGGCTACACACTGGGGGCACTCTCATTTGGGGCGGCGACCCGCTCCAGGGACAGTGGCAGGTGGGGAGTTTGATTGGGTCGGTACACCTGTCAAAGCATGACAAAAGTGTCCTAAGGCAAGCTCGGGGAGGACAGAAACTTCTCGTGGAGCAGAAAGGCAAAAGCTCGCTTGATCTTGATTTTCAGTATGAGGTCAGACCGTGAAAGTGGGGCCTCACGATTCTTCTGGCTTTTTGGGTTTTCAGCAGGAGGTGTCAGAAAAGTTACCACAGGGACAACTGGCTTGTGGCGGCCAACCGTTCTTAGCGACGTCGCTTTTTGATCCTTCGATGTCTGCTCTTCCTATCATTGTGAAGCAGAATTCATCAAGCGTTGGATTGTTCACCCACTAACAGGGAACGTGAGCTGGGATTAGACCGTTGTGAGACAGGTTAGTTTTACCCTACTGATGATGTCTTGTTGCAATAGTAGCAATAAGCAGACGTGATGCGCTCTGGTTAATAAAGGCCCACATGAGACGTATGTTTGGAAACATGCACCAACATTTACAAGAGACTGAATACAAGTCGCTATTGATTAGCTAAATTAGTGCAGCACATAAAAATCAATGTTTCTTTATTGCATTTAAAAATAAAAGTAACACACAACACCACATATGAGAAAACCATATATACACAAGAAATGTTTGTGTTTCCTGAAACGCCTTGTTCAGTACCGCGAACACATCCGTGTTTTCACTATAAACCGCTTGTGTTTTGAAACAATTTAGAGATTTTTTCCAAGTCCGTCCTCTCGGATTCATTCCGAATCATTTTCAGTTTATCATCAATCAGCGTTTACGCTCTCTGGTTCTCCTCTGTAGCTGTGGACACGGAGCCTTGTCTTCATTTTTCCTTCTTGTACATGGCGCTTTTGGCCTTGTCTTCACTTCTTGCTCTTTCACTTTGGCTGGTGTGTCAGTTCCGTCCCTGTCCCTTTTCCTTTGTGGACGAGACGTCGAAAGGGGAATGGTGACGGGTTCCTCTTTGATCTGTAGCGTCGACGGCTCCAGTTTTATTTCCAGGTTCTCTCGCAGTACAGCAGGCTCCCTGGGAGACAGCGGAGAGCCAGGTTTGGACCTGCGGGTTGGTGAGGCAGTGTGGGCGGAGGGACAGGTGTGCTGGTTCAGACAGGTGGAGCACAAAGGTGAGACAGGTAAACAGACCTGCTGCCCGAAACCCACCAACAGCCAGTTTATCTCACACCACAGATCTCTACAGGAGAGAGAGAGAGATTTTCATTATTTCACAAGACTTGGCAAGGATTGATGGCACTAAATTACCCCAGGTGTCAACGAGTATGTGTGTGTGTATATGAGAATGGAGTTCCCCGAACCCCTACATTCCTGGATACCTTGGTAGCCACTCCTCCAGCGCTCGACGGGTCTCCTCTGGGTTCTTGGTGGTGGTACGAGTCCATCCCAGTCTGTTAGAGATCCGGTGAACGTGTGTGTCCACTCCTGAATGCATACACACCCAGACAAGCACATTCATGAAAATGGCTACGACATAACTGATGATAAAACCCGCCTTGAAAGCACCCTTACTTCCTGCTCACCGATGCCAGAGACCCGTTTCCAGGCGATGGCCATGGCCAGGTGGGCCATCTTGGGGCCGACCCCGGGCAGACGCACCAGACCCTCCAGTGTGTCTGGGATGTCACCTCCAAACTCGCGTTGGATCATCTCTGTCGCCTGCTTCAGGTACTTCACCTTCGTCTGTGTGCGTGTGACAGTCAGAGTCATAAACATTTACACAAATATAGAACGTATACGGAGATCTATATGAAATTCGTAAGGAAGGGAAAAAAAAACCCATTACCTTCCAGAAGCCCACGGGATAGATCAGTTTGCCCAGTTTGTCCTCATCCATTTTGAGGATGGAGGACACGCTGAGGTCGTGGGCACGCAGTCGCTCCATGGCTGCAGCCGTCACCTGATCCTTCGTCTGACTGGACAACATCAGAGACACCAACACCTGATAACGCATCACCTGAAAGGAAGAGAGAGAGAAAGAAGGATGTTACAGATCCCCAGAATTACACACCCTCTGCTGATAAACTACCTTTAGAGAAACAGTACAGTTCCTGAAGTATTACTTTAAAATCACTATCAGCTTTAGCTTCAATCGGGTGTCTCAGGGATCACCTCGGGTGGAGCCTGGGGGTCGTAGCACTTCTCCGCCCCCATGTGGTCCACCGGAGCGTCCCGTCCACTCCGCATCTCCCTGATAAAGGACAACTGCCTCCTCCAATCAGGCGGCTCCCAGCGCTCTTTCTTGACGCAGGGTCCCGCCTTGTCTTCATACTCCACTTTAACGTGGCCCCTCCTCAAAGTCCGAGGTGATCTTAAAGGGGCGTGGCCATCCTCAGGGTCTTCCTTAGTCATTTCTGTTCATACAGACACACAAAATAAAGTCAGCAGCAGTGATGGGAATAACGGCGTTAGAAATAAACGGTGTTACTTTTTTTTAGTAACGAGTAATCTAAATAATTACTTTTTACATCGTTATAACACCGTTCCCGTTACTTACAATAAAATACTATGCGTTACTTTATTAAAGCTGTTCTCATCTGGCACGCTGCTCGTTCAGCCTTTCTTTACTCTGCTTTCGTGTGGGGCGGGGAGACACGAGACAACGGCACAGTAAGCCAATCAGAGTAGATTTGGACAACATACGTAAGTAGGCTCCGCCTACTGCACTACTACACACTCTTTCAATCAGAAGACGCAGCGATGGCGAGCGGTCAGCCCAGCACTGCGCTTTCACATTGGAAATACAGCCAGGACTTTTCATTACTTGAAATAAAAGGCAAGAATGTCTACGTGCAATGCACATTATGTCGAGGAACAAAGCGTTTGTCCTCGTCAGTGGCCAGTAATTAGTAACATAATTTTAATAACTACAAAAATATATTACATTTGATAGATGTCTTATCTCACATTGTCCCACAAAAATATTAATATAGTGTAAATAACGTTACTAATTGGTTCTGTTAAGTGTCCATTTCAGTCATTAAACACATTTAACATTCACTTTTATTATGATTACACTAATTGAATTTGTTTTTTTTGAGGGGGAACAAAATGTAACAGAATAATTACTTTCCCTGGTAATTAGTTACTTTTATGACAAAGTAACTCCGTTACTAACTCAGTTACTTTTTGGGAAAAGTAACTAGTAACTATAACTAATTACTTTTTGAAAGTAACGTGCCCAACACTGCAGCAGTGATCTTACAATGGTGCAAAGCACTGTAAGATTGAGACATGGTCCAAATATTCTATGGACCCTTCTCACGTGACGTCACGACAAACGCGGCCGCCATTTTGGACATGTACTACCAGTAGTCTACCACAGCCAACAACGAGGAACGACGGCGAAGCATCGAAAGGAATATAGCCATCAAAGAAAGTTTTTACTTTCAGCAAGACTTCCATCATGGCCATTATATTGTTGTGCACCTGGATGTAGAAACCATCAACACACAAGGCAAGATTTATCATTTTATCGGATCCCGACAGATGCTGACCGACGGAGAAGATGGATGGTCTCTAAAATATCGGCAAAATGATGTTTATTGACATAGCAATCGTGTGTAACGGGAAGCATTTGCATATCCGAAGTGTTGTGTTTACATCAAAGATAAAATAAACCGATATGACAACGACTGCTGCTGCCAGGTTGGGGACACAAACTAGTAGAAAGGAAGTGTGCCAACAGTGCCAACACACTTCCTTAGTGGTCGATTCTGCTTTAAGGTAAGATGCATTTAATTATTCGTCTGCTGTGGGTTTGGAATCGGTAGCCTGACCGATTCGTCCATGTTTGTGGTGCCATTTGTTTGTTGACGCGTGTTGAAATGGAAGATTGGTTGTTGACATGATTTCCAGTGATGCTTTGGTGCTGCTGTGGATCAGATGTGTTGAGTAGCCTGACTGTTTTTTTTTTCTTGCGTGTGGTATCATTGTTGACGCGAGGTTGTTTTTTGAACATGCCAATGCGGACACGATTTCCCCTGATGAGTTATGACTTCAGACGCGATGCGTGTGTGGAGTCCGCGTGATGTGTGCGTAAGATAGGCTTCTCATGTGTTTGGAGATCCGCGCTCTGAGACAAGCGCAAGCACACACACCCCCAAGGGAAAAAGGGACCCCCCGAAAATATCGGCATAGTTCGAACACTGGGTTGGAGAAAGTAATGGCAAATAGTGAGTGCACAAACCATAGAAGGTAAACTGTACACAGCGCCAGGGCAGTGTGATGGTATGTCTACTTTTAGATTGTGTTAGCTTATCAATGAGCACACTCGTCACTCGACGAGTTTCACGTCTTTACGACGGATACTTAAATGTGTGTTAGGTATTATTGTTGCAGTCTAAGCAGTCATTGTAGCAGCTAGATGAGCGAGAACCAAAAGGGTCTGTGCCATAAACCGTTATTTCTTCATGTCCAAAATGGCGGTCGCGTTTACGAAGGTCACGTGAGTGAAAAGGGTCTATAGTAGACCTGGGCATTCTACGGCCCGCGGGCCACATCCGGCCCGTTGTGTGTCCCTGTCCGGCCCGCGAGGCCAATTATAAATTACAAAATAAATGGGGAAACCCCCATATTCCGAGTGCAATATAATGGTGCGACTTTTATTTTGAAAGCGCTATGTTCATGTTTACGTTCGAACGTGCGAGCTGTGCGTGAACGTCAACTGCAACAAGTGAGGATAGCCAGCACGTCGTCAGTCAGGCATGTCAGCTAAATTGTATATATAATAAATAAATGTAAATAATAAATTGCACTGATTCAATGACTGGTTTTGTTTTCTTCTTTATATGTAGCCTACACCACAATTCCACACAGCCTATGAATAAATATAATATTAATTATGTATTGACATGAATATATATTAAGTAGGGTGGATTCAGGTAAATTGGGCCATCAGGTAAACTGGGCCACTTACGCACTGAGCTTTTCATCTCTTCCAATTTTACTGACCAATCACCACAAATGTATTTAAATTGTTGCAACATTACTACTTTTGCTTTAAGTCATTTGGATGCCATAATATTTCTGTGATGAATGAATGAATGAATCTTTATTGTCCACAAGTGTGGAAACTTGTCTTCAGTTTCACCACATAAAAAACACATATGACTCCATTTCATGTAAAAATAGTAAGGAATACTACTCTAATAAATAGATGATTAAATTAAGTGTAAAAATTTTAAAATGTAAAAATAGTAAGGAATACTACTCCAATAAATAAATGATTAAATAAATAGACTCATCTTGGTTTGCAAAAGTCGCCTGTGTGTTGGATACAATTCCCACTTTGTTTATCATATTAACTGCATTGGGAACAAACAATTTCTTGTATAGGTTTTTAATGGCATTTGGTCCTCTAAGGCTACGTTCACACTGCAGGCTGAAGTGACTCAAATCCGATCTTTTCGCCCATATGTGACCTGTATCCGATCTTTTATTGACAATATGAACGACACAGATCCGATTTTTTCAAATCCGACCCAGGCCGTTTGGATATGTGGTGCTAATTCCGATCCCTATCCGCTCTTTTCATATGCGACTTCAGTCTGAACCGCCAGGTCGCATTCATCCGACTTACACGTCATCAACAAGCCACAAACGTCACTATTCTGCGCTGAAGTAGGCGGCGGGTCTCTCAAAAAAAGTTACAACAACATGGCGCATAATCACGGGCGCAGATAGAGGGTGGGACGAGTCCCACCCAGATTTAAATTCACCTCGCTCGGTCCCCCCCACTTATAGGGAGGAAAAAACATCTATGCTGTCTTTCTTTGCATAAGGCAAACCTCACGGAAAAATCAAAAGACTAATTACCATTCGGTTTATTGAGGTGCACAGCAGTGTATACATAGTTGCAACAATTCACATAAAACAAAACAAAGACTGATATTCGGTTGGTTGAGCTGCGCAGACTGCACAGGTTGCGAGCTCGAGCTTGGTTGCTATGGTTACTAACAACAAGTTTGACAGGCATATCGGGGTTGGGGTTGGTTTGCTGGCAGCTTTGTCCCCCCCAGTTTTTTGTCCCCCCCAGTTCAAAAAACGTATCTGCGCCCCTGCGCATGACATCAATGCGAGGGACGCTTCGGGCTGTGAAGGTTCTGAATCTTCTCAATGGAAGGACGCAGAGGTTAGGGAGCTGATTTCCATTTGGGGGGATGCAGCTATTCAAGCTAGATTGGATGGGTCATACCGCAACCGGGCGGTTTTACTTCTGTAAACACTGGCCATGCTCACTGCGTGTGACGGCGTCGTATCCTGCAATGCGCATGCGGAACACTTTTAGGTCGCTTTTCGTTCATACTGAGGATCACATACCAGTCGCATATATTTGTTAATGTGAACGACCTCACAAAAAAATCGGATTTCACAAAAAAATCGGAATTGAGCATTAAGCCTTGCAGTGTGAACGTAGCGTAAAACGCCTCCCTGAGGGTAAGGGGATGGGCTGGTGTACCCCTAAAAGTCAGGGGGGGGTCTTTCCAAGTTTGCAAAAAAAAAGTGGCCCAATTTACCCGAATTCACCCTATATTAAAAAGGTGCGCCTTACATCTGGTCAATAAAATTACAACCTAAATTTATCGTGGCCCTCTGACATAATTTTGGTTTCTCATGTGGCCCCTTGTGAAAAATAATTGCCCACCCCTGGTCTATAGTCGGTCAGTCGGTGGACCTTAAGAAATGTTGAATGAGAGGGGATACAAGGTAGATGCACATAATAAAAGTCCAACTTTGTAGATAATTCAACATTAAATCACTCAATGTTTAATTCTTAATAACTTTTTTAAAGTAATTAGTAATTATTAAGCCCACCTGTGACCTTTGACTTTCCTAAACCACAGTATCCATCTGGAGACCCCCCTGTTTTGGAAATGGTACTTTCCTCCACCATGCCGCATTTTAATCTCCGGATTCCTCTTCCTTTTAGTAAAGTTTTAGCACCTCTATCATCTCGTGAAAGCTCTGACACGACTTTTCTCTCCTTACTGAAATAACGCGAGCTCTTCTTCATTATTTTATTCCCGAAGTATTGATGTGTCTGAGGTGCGCGCGCGCAAACAGAACGAACGACCCAAAACATCCGTTCACGAAACCGGAAGTGGCTATACAACAAGCAGCCATGTCAAAATAAATGCATGAATAAAAAGAATTATTATTTACTAAAGCAGTTAGAAATCTTGGTTAATGAACGATATGGCAGCTACACGTCCTTCCCTGCACTGCTGTGTAAAAGTATTATTATAAAATAATAATATAAGTCCCACAAGCGGTTGCTTAGCAACCGAGCAGCAGCTAAATCTAAATCTTTTTTTTTATTGAAACAAAAGAATACAACGACAAACTCACTACAATACATTTAACAATTCTATCAAAAACCAAAATCCCACTTCCAAAAGCTGCGAAACAGAAATCTACTTAAGCCTTTGTTGACTTCCTGTGAAAGCGACACAGAACTACAATTCCCATGACGGAAGTTGAACTCCCGGAAGTGGAATTGCGGAAGTGGAAGTCTGTATTTATTTATTTCAGGATTTATAAGCAATATGGATATAATATAATACAAAATTACACTGACAGTGAAATATTTTATAATTTAAAATAAAAAATAAACCAAAACATATTTCAAATAAATAAATAAGCGTTGAAAACATCGCGTTCGATTGGTTTTCAGAAAATATTAAATTTATTTATTGGTTTGTTTTTCTATTCGTAATTTTTGGATGATTCTAAATATCTAATGTAAAAATCATATTTATTAATATTAAACAACAGTAAACCAGGGTAGCGACCGGAAGTGCATTTCCTTCCAAACCATGACATCCGGTTGGAGCAGGGTTTGATCGGTCGATTATTCGGTGGACGCTTTTGCTGAACTGCACGGCTTGAAAATCCATAAATGCATAAAACTAATGTGATTTGCTGCTTTAAAAAGATCCACCGTGTTCCTGAGACACCTTGATGAACAACCTCCTTATTTTACAGCCGTGCGGTGAGGAATGTACACGCACAGTGGGTTACTGGGTTGTTTATTTGTTTATTTATCCATCCTAGCTTGTTTATTAGATTCCCACATCACTGTGGTTGTTCGGATCGAGACCCATACATGTCAGAGCGAGAGCTGAAGGTTGTTGTGAGTCAAAATGTTTAAAAAAAAAAAAAAGTGCACATTTGACACCTTTTGAATTGGTGCATTTAGTTTGTGATAACAATAACGTCATAATTCTCTGTCAAACTCAGAATAAAAAGACTGTAGTCTCTGTAATTAGATCTATATAACTGCCTCTATTTGCATACGTGATGAGGCTCTGCATAAAGATGAGGCCACGCCCATTCACGTGGCTCCTCCTCCATCCTTCTGTTCTTCTTCTTCCTCTTCTTTTTTTTTTCTTGTAGTAGTAGTTATACTTAAACCACTCAGCCAGTTATAGGCGTATGCATGTAACTATCTGTTTTGTGTTTCAAACATCCATATATTTATCTTGATTTCAGATTTAACTATTAGTGGGCGTGGCTGAACCTGGAAATCTCATCTCATTATCTCTAGCCGCTTTATCCTTCTACAGGGTCGCAGGCAAGCTGGAGCCTATCCCAGCTGACTACGGGCGAAAGGCAGGGTACACCCTGGACAAGTCGCCAGGTCATCACAGGGCTGACACATAGACACAGACAACCATTCACACTCACATTCACACCTACGCTCAATTTAGAGTCACCAGTTAACCTAACCTGCATGTCTTTGGACTGTGGGGGAAACCGGAGCACCCGGAGGAAACCCACGCAGACACGGGGAGAACATGCAAACTCCACACAGAAAGGCCCTCGCCGGCCACGGGGCTCGAACCCGGACCTTCTTGCTGTGAGGCGACAGCGCTAACCACTACACCACCGTGCCACCTGAACCTGGAAATGTTTTATTGTAATTAAAAATGAACCCTACCGCTGGAAACATCCATCCATCCATTATCACTTATCCTGTGCAGGGTCGCGGGTGAGCTGGAGCCTATCCCAGCTGACTATGGGTGAGAGGTGGGGTACATCCTGGACAAGTCGCCAAATCATCACAGGGCTGACAGAAATGCCGCTTTTCCACTACCAACGCGGCTGAGTTGGGCTGAGCCGTGCCATGCTGAGTTGGGGTGAGTCGAGCTGAGTGGGGCTGTTGGAGTTGCATTTCGACTACAACCGCGCTGAACCGTGCTGGCTGGAAGTGGGTGGACACATTGGGTGGAGTTAGCGAAAGTGGGTGGACGTCACGTGATGTCGTTAGGCGGCGCAAACAGTGACATCAGTGACCTTTTAAGCGGTAGTCTCACGACCCGGATAGTAAACAATAAACATGGAGGACATGGAGTCGTTAGTGTTGCTGGTCTTGGTGCTGTGGCTTGTTGTCACCGACAACGCCAACAGATACTGGCAAGAGCGTATAGATGAGGCGAGGCGCATAAGGCTTCAGAAATTCTCGTAATTCGTAATTCTTCTTCTTCCGGGTTTACGGTGTTTACAGATCCCAGCGTGCTCGCGGGGCGTGTGTGGGCGTGTGAGGACACTCCTCCTCACCAATCAGTGCACAGGGGAGTGTCTCCTCACGCCCCTAGCCCCACTCGGCTCGGTTTGGCTCGCTTCAGCCCCACTCCAAAACCATGCGAGTTTTGGGTGCTGAGTAAGGCTGAAGCGAGCTGAGTCGTGCTGCTCTGAGGTAGTCGAAACGCGAGTCGTGTCGGGCTGAAGTGAGCTGAAAAAGGGTAGTGGAAAAGTAGCCTGGCTAACGCGACTTCAAAGCTCTGCGAGCATTTGGTCTGGCCAAGATATTAAGCCCAACCGTTTCCCAGAGCCCGTGGTTGACCCGCCTCCCTGAAATGCCTCAGTTTGCTACTGGTCGAAGCCAGAAAAGGCTGTGACGAAGCTTAAACCAATCACATCACTCTTTCCTCTGACGTATGCGACGCGACGGGGCTAACTGGTAGATTAAACTCTTACCGCAGCCGGTCGGGAGCAAGGCGAAAACGTCCTTCCTTTCAATAAATACCTCCAGGGCTGCTCTTTGCCCCGTTTTCAATGAGAACTTCCCGTTGAATGCTTTCAATACAGCATCTATGCGTAATAGATGCGGAAGCGTGAATGAAGCGCTTCCGGCATAGATTCTGTAAACAATCTATGGCTTCCGGTCGCAGTTCTACTACGTCAGTGCCTTGAACACGCCTCTACCCAGGGCCGTTGGAGATGCTCAAAGTTGATTGGTTCCCGATTTTTCGGGAGCTTGGAAGAGCTGTAGATAGCTTGCCTGGCCAGACTAAGCTCGCAACAGGCCCTCGTGTTGCATCACGCTTAGGATGGGCGGGCCCAGGCTAGTGGAAAAGGGCCAATAGAGACAAACAACCATTCGCGCACTCATTCATACCTACGGTCAAGTTAGAGCCACCAATTAGCCTAACCTGCATGTCTTTGGACTGTAGAGGAAACCCACGTAGACACGGGAAGAACATGCAAACTCCATACAGAAAGGCCACTGGGGCTCAAACCCAGAACCTTCTTGCTGTGAGGTGACAGTGTTAACCATGACATCACCGTGCTGCCCCCCTGGAAACACTGGAAGAAAATCAGATATAGAAATGTCAGCGTGGTGTATGAATTTTGCTCTGCTAGTTACTCAAACTCAGCTACATCACTCCAGTTCATAATCAGATCGTGCTCAACTAGAGGTTTTTTTTTTAAATTCCACTCGTACTGGTATTGTTTAATTTGTACCTGCTAGAGATATTTTCTAACAAATATAATTGGTCCTGTTTCCCAAAATTATAAACAAACTACAGTAGTAGCTTCAAGTGCATATTCTGGACCAATTTCGTGTTTTTTTTTTTTTTTAATATAAAAGTATGTCCCTTTACACACTCATCCAGAAGGGTAATTTTGCACAAGGCCATCTGTCTACAGCAGAAAAAAAATAAAACGCGTCTGGAAAAATCCCAACGGAGTCTGGAGCCAGATTCGTGACGTCACCTGCGGAAGCGCCAGCAGGCTGCGAGAGCTTTGCACGGTTTCAGTGCACAGCCTGTGTAGACCAAGCGCTCCCATTTCTCTCTCATTGTCCGGTCTTTTGGGAAACGATGAGTACTAATCCCATCAAGATTGGTGTTGCTACTGTACACTAGGGCTGCTCGATATTGGAAAAAATCAATATCACGATTTTTTCAGTAAATATCGATATCGCGATTTTTAAAACGATATTTATGCACCTTTTTTTAAAGCCCCGATCATCAACACCTGAGGCACCGGGCCACATTTTTATAGTACAGGCCTCATAGGCTACCTGTCAACCCTTCCCGTTGTACCCTGAAACGCCTTTTACTTAAACTATTTACTGTGCAAGCGCGTACTTTGCATAGGTCCTATCGCCTGCACAAGGCTCACGTTCTCCTCACTCAACATTTCCGATCACAGAGGATGGAGCCAGCGCTGGTATTACCAGTGATTACTGCGTAACGTCCACACTGGCTCGTAGCCAGCCAAGGATAAAATCTCTCTCTCACACACACACACACACACACTACAACGTAAGCTTGTGTGTTGTTAAGACACCAACATTAAACACGCACAATATAGAGGCAAGTCCTTAAGAATTAACATACATGAAAATAGGCTTCTCTTCCTTCATCTTCCAAATGTGGACTCCGCTATCTTTTTGGCATGTCAGCATTGAAATACCATTTGCAGAGATATTTCACTCGCCATTAAGAAAAGTAAAAGCAACACATGATTAGGGCTACATGATTAGCAGGGGGACACCGTTTTAAGCGCACGGAATTTTAAAAACAATGTAATTACATCTGAGTCCGTCTACATCGCGCAATAAACCCGTCCTTAGCAGAACCTACTTCAAAGCATGATGCTAGCTGCAGATGCACAAGTCAAAATCAAATGAACCCAAGTAAACATGCCGCGGCGGGCAACATTAATAACCAAATTGCCTTACCTTAAAACGCTGCCTTGACCACAGGACGACTCGCAATTATTCCACTTAAATCCACATGGTTTAACACATCTAACACAGCTAGCAAGCTGGATATGTGCTAATATTGTTGTGCTTGTTTTCTTCCGTAGATGCCATTTTTACATTACCCAGTCCCACATCCAAAAATATGACGTAAATATATGTTAATTGTATTATTATAACTATTAGCAAGCAAATCAAACAACATATTAAGAAATCAATATATCAAATCACCCGACACGTATGAAAACAGAAGAACTGATTTTTTACTGTTGCGGAGATATCGCGGGAGTAGAATGGATGACGTATGCAAGGCTACGGTGTGCCTTAGGGGACAGAAGGGTTCGTTTTACCTTACTGTCACGTCAATGTTATTGTTGTTTTATTGCCATTGTAGAAATATTGTGCACGTCCCTTTCGACAAATGACAAAAAATCGTTTCATATCGATATTATGAATTTTGATATCGTTTGACACCAATATCGATATCGTGATAAAAATACGATATATTGCACAGCTCTACTGTACACCCTCCTACGATACATCTGTTAACCATTTTAATAATTACGCGATAATGTTGAAGAAATTTGCAGAAAACCACCAGGTCGTTTTCTCATAAACAAACCAGCGCTGACGTAGGATTCAGAGGGAGGCGTCCCGCACGCGACGTCACGAAAATCAATGTTTGCCGGGAAATCCAAATGGCAAGTTTTTTCAGAGGCGGACCAGTTTGCCTCAAATGGCTTGATTTCAACTGAATTTTTCTGGTATTGCGCAAGGTAAAAAAAAATTGCAGAGAATGCAGAATGTGACAGATATTCAACCAAAGTTTAATATAAAATAGGAGAATTACGTTGATCTTGCTCCTGAATTTACCCGTGATATGCACTCTAAGGCGCTGCAAGCCTGAACAGGCAGTTACTAAGGATGCGGTGATAAATATATCAAGCGGTACCACATGTTCTTGGTAATGAACGTGATATTTGTTTGTTTCATGAGCTTCATACATGACTGAGCTCTTGTGCTCATGTAAATGTGGTGAAAAAAACCCCTCCCACGATGTTTTTATTGTGTACCATGAAATTGCAGTTGTGATCGACAGCTTGGGTCTCAATCAGATGCCTTGTGAAACTTTCTGGCAGTCTTTCTAAAAGCTAGCTAGCTAGCTAGCTAATATTATCTGTTCTATCTGAATTAAGTATTCGGTTATATCTCTACAGCCAAGGTATACTTGGTGTATAAATTTTGCTTCTGGGCAATTCCATGTAAATGTCAACCTCACCATGCAAAAATAAAGCAACATGTAATGCATCAAAACCACTCCCAGAGATCTCACCTAGGCCTGTATTTTACAGATGTGAATAAGTTGAACCAATTTGTAACCAACCTAATGTGTCACTATCAGTCTTTCTTTCTTATAATGTAAAACCCAAGCTAAAATCAACTTTGATCATGTACAATTCTATATTCTTGCCACAAGCCACAGAAATGTATGCTAAAATCCACAAAACAGCAAAACAATAGCCATCCTAAATATTATTTAAGAACTTTGATAGTTTTAGCTGATATTTAGAGAGTTTTTCAAAGGGTTATGGTGGTTAAATTGCTGATTTTCTAAACATATGCCATGTCTATTTCAGACGCGTCACATCCATAACGGAATTTCGTCACATCCATAACGCTGACTTTTCCTTCCGAAACTCTGCATGAAATACAAAATATTTTAAACAAAGATTTTTTAATATTCACCTTGGACCCCTCTATCAAACGGATATCTCCATTTCGACATTAGGTTTACAATTTCACAGAGTTTTATAAAAATGTACAGTCACCCAAGAAAAGTGATACTTTTTCTGTCACATCCATAACGCATCTTTTATTGGCGTTTTCTGGCATGCCCTAGATGTACTATGGGAATTGTTCTTGTTCTATCACTTCTCCAGTATGGTACAGCCTTAAAATATGCAACACCTGTTTAAATACTGGGAGACAATAAAACATGCACTGGGTCATTTGTTGCCATTTTGAGTTCAAGTGTCACGTCCATAACGCTGGAATTGCTCTTCTTTAGTTTTAGTAGCTAACAAGTTACAGAAGCTACGAGTTTAGCATTGTGCAAACTGCATCTGTAAATTATCCCTCAAGCAGAAGTTATTTCCGACACTGATGCACTGGTGTAGATAAAAACGTACAAAAGGATTTTTTCCCCCCTGCAAAGCTAAAATAAAAAGTTTGTAGTTTAAAAGCAAATCCAAATAATTAACTTTTTTTTTTCCCCTTGCGCATAGTTTGGTGTAACCGTGTGCCGGAATCGGATTCAGGAAGGAGGCGTGGCCTCAAGGCAACATTGTATTTTCGAAGTGATCATAATTATGAACGCAACTACAAAATCCTTTCAGAAGTTGTCGTATTAGTTAGTTGGGTTGTCTTGGAAGTAGAATTTATGAATATTTTATGAATATAATTGCAAAATCGTTTGTGAAATCCTGTCAGGTTAGTTCCTTTGTAGCTACTTGGCTACAGTTAGCAGTGAAACATGTATGAATGTTTGTCTTAAATTTTTTGACAAAATTTTTGTAAACAAAAAAAACTAGCTGGCTGTTGTAAGTCTCAAAAATTCCTGTCAGGTTAGCGAGAGAGGTCGTCGATAATGTACGTCTTAAAGGAACAGTCCACCGTACTTCCATAATGAAATATGCTCTTATCTGAATTGAGACGAGCTGCTCCGTACCTCTCCGAGCTTTGCGCGACCTCCCAGTCAGTCAGACGCGCTGTCACTCCTGTTAGCAATGTAGCTAGGCTCAGTATGGCCAACGGTATTTTTTGGGGCTGTAGTTAGATGCGACCAAACTCTTCCGCGTTTTTCCTGTTTACATAGGTTTATATGACCAGTGATATGAAACAAGTTCAGTTACACAAATTGAAACGTAGCGATTTTCTATGCTATGGAAAGTGCGCACTATAATGACAGGCGTACTAACACGTTCTGCGCGCTTCGGCAGCGCATTGATATCTGAGCTCCGTATCAATGCGCTGCCGAAGCGCGCAGAAGGTGTTAGTACGCCTGTCATTATAGTGCGCACTTTCCATAGCATAGAAAATCGCTACGTTTCAATTTGTCTAACTGAACTTGTTTCATATCACTGGTCATATAAACCTATGTAAACAGGAAAAACGTGGAAGAGTTTGGTCGCATCTAACTACAGCCCCAAAAAATACCATTGGCCATACTGAGCCTAGCTACATTGCTAACAGGAGTGACAGCGCGTCTGACTGCGTCTGACTGACTGGGAGGTCGCGCAAAGCTCGGAGAGGTACGGAGCAGCTCGTCTCAATTCAGATAAGAGCATATTTCATTATGGAAGTACGGTGGACTGTTCCTTTAAATCCTGCCAGCTACGTACCTGTTAGCTCATGCTAACTAGAACTTATTTTAAGAATGTGACTTTTTTTTTTTTTTTAATTCTCTCAGAAGTTTTGTCAGTCAGCTTCTTGACTATTGTTAGCAACAAATATGATGATGATGATGATGATGATAACTACACAATTCTGCCAGATTATACCAGGATGATGTTATATATGCTATATACAACATTAACTATTTGGCTAGTGTGAGTTATGAACATTGATGAATGTAGCTGCTATGTTAGCTAACATTATTTAACATGCTAGTTAGTTGGATAGTGTTTCTTATAAATCCTGTCAGGTTAGCTTATGTTAATGCTTACTAGATCGTTGACTAGTTTTACAAGCCAAAAGTTTGAACTTTTTATGAAAGCAGATCTCGTCAGGTTCGTGAAGTTTTGGATTTTTTTTTAGCTAGCTCGTGAAATCATGACCAGCACTTATATGAGAAGTAGAGATGGTTCATTTGTTGAAATGAGCACAGGTTTTTATTTATTTATTTGTGCGTGTCCTCTTTCAGTAAGTCCATCTGAGCACTGGGATCATGAATAAGCAGCCCAGTAAGGAGTCTCTGAAGGACAAGCTGAAGGGGGTGTTTGGACTCACGCCGCGCATCGCCACCAAACAGCCTGAGAGCAAACCGTCCGAGTTCATCATCACCTACGACATCCTGAAGGTCAGAGAAGTGAAATTTAATAATAATTGCCTTTTTATGGGAAATGGTTCTCATTGTGCAACAGAAGGAAAGTTCTGTAAATGTGTGTGTTTTTAGGAGCTCGCTCCAGAGTATGGACTGAGTAACAGGATCCGGGTCATCAACCACGTATGTGACCTCGCCAAGTCCAAAAAGTTTGAGGAGGTGAGAGTTTGTTCCATTATATGGGTAGTCGTCGACTTACGACTGCGTTTGGTTACGACTGACCGGTCGTAAACCGATCTGGTCGTAAGTCGGCCTATGTTAAATGAACGCAAGTATATTGTGATGTGTAATGATCTTAGGGTGTATTCAGACCAGGATAGTTCGATAGTTTACTTGCTTTGGTTCGAACCAAATGTTTTGTTTTTTTTTTTTTTCATTTTGGTGCGGTTCGCTTTCACACTGTACATTTTAGTAAGCGGACCAAAATCTGTCAACAAAGCCACGCGCCCTGAGGTCGTTCAGCTATTGGTCAGAGACGACACGCGCACAAAGCGTTAAGTTCAAAAGTAGTCATGGAGGCTTTCCGTGCTGTTATTCTTTTTAATGTCATCAAAGCTATATGTTTTTTCCAGTTTTTACTGTTTTCACAATTGTGCGATTACTATGCTGTTGTACAAGTAATTTATCAACGACGACGACAAAGGGCAAGGCGGCTACGGAGGATAGCGCTGATGAGCGCACATCATGTTGTGACAGTTCTGGCTGTTCACGCAATAGATTAATTTCGTTTTTGCGTCGCTAGTACTGCCACTTTTTGAAAGAATGTCCCTGATTTTAATGTAGGTCTGACGGAGTTTCTTCACTTTTAGCCGACATTGTTCTGGGGAGCGCGTGAACCCCTTCTCCTTCATTTTCTCACTGAATACAGCAAACACGTCGGCATTTTTGTGTGTTCTCTCCAAAAGCTCAGATATGTGGACATCTGCCCATATATCCACAAGGGTACGCGTTTCTTCCTCGGCCCACGTTTGCCCCCTACTCATTTTTTGTACTCTGTAGTCTAGCCTACCACTGGTCTGAATGACTGAACGACTGTTGTAAGGTTCCCTTGACAACCGAAACAGTGTTTGCACTTTGCGGTGGAGTGTCAAGACTCTGTTTCCCATAATGCTCGACAAACAACGGAAGCTCCCGAGGTACAAAAAAGCAAAACTGTCGGATTAGGTCCGGTCTGCTTTCACACCTCCAAAAGATCCGCACCAGGGTTCCTTTGGTCCAGACCGAGTCCGACCTTGCAGCTCGGTCTTGGTCCGCTTGTTTGGTCCGGACCAGAGTTCGGTGGTTTGTATTCAGACCAACCCAAAAGGTCCGGACCAAGGGAAATTTGGTTCGTTTGGTCCGGACCAAACAACGTAGGTGTGAATACGCCATAAAAGTCTTATTTTATCAACATTTTCTTATTTCATTACCTTGGCTCATTACTTGGTTTAAGTCAAACACTGCATACTACACTGCGTACAGTACAATTTGTTTAATATGTGCAAAACAAAAAATACGAAATACAGGTGTGAAAAATAGAAAACATTGAAACATACCAAAATACATATGTAAAACATGGCAAAATGCAAAACTTAGTGACCGCTGGCATGACTGGTGCTTGGCTGTGGGTCGTCTACATCATCATCAGCTTTTGCAGCGCTCGGGCTGGCGGGAGGGTTTGCTCTTTTCATAAACATGGTAAGCCTCGTCTGAATTGTTTGTTTCTTTTTCTCTGTAATTACCAACGCAAACGGACGATACCGTAATTACCAACACAAACGGACATGGGAGAAGTTTACTGTACCGGGATCCTGCTCACACTGGGAAACACTCGCCAGTCGTAACCAGACGGTCGTAAAGTCGATCGGTCGTAAGTTGCATAGGTTGTAAGTCGACGACTACCTGTAGTTAGTCATGATGTTAAAAGTGGGTGTGTCTGCTGGTTCTCAGGCCAGTGGGCGTGTCTCTTGCATCCATATATGACCTCACATACACGTCCTTTTAAACAATTCGCAACGTGGCACACAAAATCCTGCAGACCCTCCAGGATTTCGCGATGTTGCGATTTGCAAATTCAACCAATCCCCGCGAATTCAGGGCGGTGTTGCAATTATATCCAATCACCGCAACTTTCCCGGAAATTTGACCAATCGTTGGCGTCGTCTTGAGGTGACGTCGACAAACTACCTTCCACCTTACTTCCGTGTATACGTTCAAGAGAAGCAGCATGTGCGCAGTGTTGCCAGATTGGGCGGTTTTAAGTGTATTTTGGTGGGTTTTGAACATATTTTGGGCTGGAAAACGTCAGCAGTATCTGGCAACACTGCATGTGCGAGTCAGTGTTTATGTAGGCTTAAATTCTGTTACTGAAAGTGTGTTATGTTTACAGTGAAGGACTGTGTGCACTTTACATTATTTTTTACTTAATACAAGAAATTAATGGATGCCAACATTTTTGCCAAAATGGTATTTTATTTTCCATTGTTTAGGCAGCTTCAGCATCATACTGTGAGATTCTGTTCAAATTGTTTTTTTTTCTTCTATGAAGCCTGAGCCATTTATTTTATTAGTTTATAATTATTGTTTAATTTAGTCTTCAGGAGAGACTGCCTGCACACAGTACTAGTATTAATAGTTTTTGCTTACATGAAAGCTGAGGCATTTATATTATATTTTAAGGTAACTTCATGTTGTGCTGTGAGGTTCTCTGCACTTTAACTTTTGAACCAACAGGTGCATTTGGATAAGTAAAGCCTATTTTTCTGCATTTTTGTAGTCCTGGTAATCTTTTATATTGGTAAAGTTGTTTATAGGACCATTTCTCAGCGTCTTTGTTTTTTTAATCAATAGTTTTTCAGTAATAACTTAATATTTAACATATCACTCAATTTTAATCACAAAAAGATAAAATCACAACAATTTCTCGCAACTTTCACTTCCTCCCGCAGTGTAATCGCAACAAAAACCTAAAAAACACCGCAACTTTCATCGCAATTTTTTGGAAAACCCCCCGCAACATCAGACATTTTAGCCCGCAACAATCACAAAAAAGGCCCGCGGAATCCTGGGGGGACTGGTTCTGTCAGGATGGGTTATATTAGCAGGGTGGCTAGTGTTGGCTGTGAAAAGCATAAACATTTAGGAATTTAATTTAAAAATCTTTGATCATGTTTGCTACTTTTTTCAAATTAACATAAATATGACACAAAATTGTCAAGTTAGCTTATACAGTATTAGCCTGTTGGCCAAATTAGGAAATCTTGTCAGAAAGCCTGGGTTATGACTTAAAAATCCTGTCAGTTTCGTTGATGTTAGCTAATTAGCTAGTGAAGGCAGTGAAAAGTATAAACCCTAATAAATATGACTCAAAAATCCTGTCAGTTTAGCTGATGTTAGCTAGTGATGGCAGTGAAAAGTATAAACTCTGATAAATATGACTCAAAAATCCTGTCCTGTCATGCTAGCTTGTTGGCTACTGATAGCAGTGAAAAGTATAAATCCTGATAAATATGACACAAAAAATCCTGTCAGTTTAGCTGCTGTTAGCTAGTTAGCTATTGATGGCGGTGAAAAGTATAAACCCTGATAAATATGATTTTAAAAAAAAATCCTGTCAGTTTAGCTGATGTTAAGCCTAGGTCACAACCGGACGTACGATTTTTTGGCCGTGCGATTTTTGGCGTTTCCCAAATCGCTGCGTTTTTTTTGTTCATGGAGAAAGACGCACGTTGGCCGTAAGTTTGTCTTGCAACCTGAAAAAAAACGTAAGCTCCCGTAGAGTCTGTTTGACATGACAAAGAACCTCTGCGGCCGGTCTACGGCTCGAAAATCAGCACGTCACACGCGCGCCCTCCATGCGTTTCTTGCGTTTTTTGCACGTAGACCGGCCGTAGGAGCACGTATGGCCGGTTGTGACCGAGGCTTTAGCTAGCTAGCTATTGATGGCAGTGAAAATAGCTATGACTCAAAAAATCCTGTCAGTTTAGCTGCTGTTAGCTAGCTAGCTACCGATAGCAGTCAAAAGTATAAACCCTGATAAATATGATTTAAAAACTCCTGTCAGTTTAGCTGATGTTAGCTAGTGATGGCAGTGAAAAGTATAAACTCTGATAAATATGACTCTCAAATCCTGTCCTGTCATGCTAGCTTGTTGGCTACTGATAGCCGTGAAAAGTATAAATCCTGACAAATGACTTAAAAATCCTGTCAGTTTAGCTGATGTTAGCTAGTAATGGCAATGAAAAGTATAAACCCTGATAAATATGATTAAAAAATCCTCTGTTTCGCTGATGTTAGCTAGCTAGCTACCGATAGCAGTGAAAAGTATAAACTTTTTTAAAATAATATTTATCAATCCTGTCAGTTTAGCTGAGGTTAGCTAGTTAGCTACCGATAGCAGTGAAAAGTATAAACCCTGATAAATATAACTCAAAAATCCTGTCAGGGTTGTTCATGCTAGCTTGTTAGCTAGTATTAGCTAGCAAGCTAACTTAATATTTGTTTTTTTAGTTATTAAATTTGTGAATATGCTTAAAAATAATCTCAATCTCGTCATGATGGTGTATGTAAGCTCAGTGTTAGCACTGAAGTTTATAAATATCACTTTTGCTCGTGCTGGCTGATCATTATATAACTGATTTAGCACTTGTTAGCTAATTTGTTAGCTTTTGAAAGAGATTATGACTATTTATGAATGATTTTTTTTTCTTCAGTCAAATGTGTAGATTGTTTATACATGTTTAGCTACTAAATGTGTGTGTTTTAAGACTTGCTCATATGTATTGGCACCCCCTGTGTGTTAGCATGCTGTGGAGGCGTTATGGAAGGCAGTGGAGGACATGATGCAGCCTGAACAACCACCTGAAGCTCGGCACGCTGTGCTATTGCTGCTCCGAGCTATAATACAGGGACAGGTAACGCGCACACAGTAGCTAGCACTTGTAATGTATTACTTCTTTGTGTGATGTAACAAATATATTCTGTCTATAACGAGTGTTTGTTAAAATGTTTTGCATCTTGATGATGTTATCAACATGGGGTGTCTGTGTGTGTGTGTGTGTGTGTGTGTGTGTGTGTGTGTGTGTGTGTGTAGGGAGAGAGACTGGGTCCATTGAGAGCATACTTCTTTAAGATCATTTGGGACTATCAACCTTGTAATGAAGACCTTCCTGAGAGGCTCGGGGTGTTCAAGGCCCTCACGGAGAACGGGAAAGACGTCACCTACCTGGAGGAAGAGATAGGTGGGTCAGTGGTGTGGTCATGGTGGTGATCTTCCTTCCACAAATGTTTGCCTGTTGGCGGTTTATTTATTTTTGGGATGAATTTTTGTCTGCTGTCTCCTCATGCGGTTTTCAAGATGGTGATGCTGAACTACCTGATTCTTTATTAATTAATTAATTGATTGATTGATTGATTAATTAATAAATAACATGGTGTAGGGCCCCTTTCTTTTACGCAACACCTGAGCAATCACCTGGAACATCATAGCAACATCCTAGCAACTGCCTAGTAAACACCTGGAACACCAATGCAGCTGCTTAGCAACATCCTCGTAACATAGAAACCGCCTAGAAATACCTTAGTAAACACCTGAAATAACCTACCAATACCCTAACGTACCAAACACCTGAAATACCCTCGTAACCACATGCATCACCATACCAACCACATGCATCACCATACCAACCACTTGGCAATATTCTAACAACCACCTGGAATACCATAGCAACACCCTAGCAGGAGGAATTCACTAAGGTGCACAGATTTCTTTCATTTTTCTAGTTTAATCATTTGATCATAGCTAACAACCAAGCTATTTCTCCAATGACGGCCGTTTGGTATAATGCTAGCTTTATTTTGCTTAGCAAATCAGTTAGCTAAGTATTTACGCTAGGCGATTGTGCAACACTGACTAATAGGAATCTACAAACACACACATGGTACTCTTTGAATTTTATATAACGTAATTTGCACATTTGTGTGTATTTTACCTGTTCCTAATAGGGAAGTGTGTGTGTGTGTGTGTGTGTGTGTGTGTGTGTGTGTGTGTGTGTGTGTGATCTCTCCCGCAGCTCGTTTTGTGGTGGTTTGGATGGAAACAGGTTTGACTGCTGATTTCCTGCACGTGCTGGTCAACCTGGTCAAGTTCAACTCCTGTTACCTGGATCAGAATGTCTCACTGATGGTGCAGTAAGTATCTCTCTCTCTCCAACTCTTTTTCTTTCTTTCTCTCTCTCTCTCTCTCTCTCTCTCTCTCTCCCTCTCTCTCTCCCAACTCTTCTCTCTCTCCTTCCCCATCTTTCTCCCAACTCTCTCTCTCTCTCTCTCGACTCTTTTTCTCTCTCTCTCCCCATCTCTCTCCTGACTTTCTTTCTCTCCCTCCCTCCCCATATCTCTCTTGACTTTCTCTTTCTCTCCCTCCCTCCCCATATCTCTCTTGACTTTCTTTCTCTCCGTCTCTCTCCCTCTCATCTCTTTCCTGACTTTTTCTTTCTGTCTTTCTCCCTGACTCTCTCTCTCGATTCTTCCTCTTTCTTTCTGTCCCAGTCTCTTTCCCTGACATTTTTCCCTGACTCTCCCTTTCCCTGACTCTCTCTTTCCGAGTCTCTCTCTTTCTCTCCCCATCTCTTTCCCTGACACACTCTCGTTATCTGTCTTTTTCCCCGACTCCTTCTTTCTTCCTCTCTCTCCCTCTCTCTCGCTCGCGCTTTCTCTCCCCCTCTTTCACTGACTCTTTTTCTCTTTCCCTGACTCTTTCTCTCTTGCTCGCTTGCTCGCTCTCTCCATCTCTTTCTTGACTTTCTCTCCCCATCTCTTTCCCTGACTTTCTTTCATGCTCTCTTTCCCTGACTCTCCCTTTCTCTCTCTTGCTCACTCGCTTGCGCTCTTTCCCTGACGCACTGTCTCTCTCCCTGACTGTCTCTCTCTCTCTCTCTCTCTCTCTCTCTCTCTCTCAATCCAGAAATTGCAGAAACATCACGTTGTACATGCACATAGAAAAATGGTAGAGATGATCCAATCTTTTAATAAACGATTTTTCTCCCCAGTTCAAAATTTAGAGCTATTTTACTGTAGATCCATGACACAAAATCTCAATTAAGGGATTCTGTGAAATGTGGAAAAGTTCACTTGGGGGATGATTACATAAAGATCATGACGTAGAGGAGCATCGTATATCCGGTGTAATGAACAATGTTGAATAAATACTGTGTGTGTGTGTTTTAAAGGAAGATCTGCTTGTTGTGTAACCGAACTACATCCTCCACAGATATTGAGGTACATTTTATATACTTATAAAATAATCTTTTATATTTAAATTTGTGACTGAGCTTGGACTTCCTCTGTGTGTGTGTTACAGGTGGCTCTGCAGGTGCTGGATGCGGTCGTTTGTTATAACTGCCTGCCGTCTGACTCTCTAACCATCTTCATCATCACTCTGTGTAGAACGGTTAACGTAAAGGAGTTCTGCGAGTCCTGCTGGAAGGTGAGCCGCGGTTCATTAGACATCGGATAGGAAATCGTATTTGGGGGCGGGGCTTCCGTATGATGCTATCTACAATAGGTATAAACAGTATATGATTGGGCAGGTAACACCGTATCATCACAGTGCATTTCTTTTTTCTCTTGCACTGCAGCCAACAGTTACGATTTTTTATTTAGTAAAGAACGACATCCGTTTACAGCGACGGTAAATGTTGTGAAACATTCTCATGCTCCCCCCCCCCCCCCCCCCCCCCCCCCTTGAAGTTAATGAGCCAAAAATGTGCAGCTTATTATGAAACTGTAAAGCATTACGTCCTCTCCCTCCTGAAGACGTCGGAAAACTTTTCGCACTGGAGACTCCTTCCAGAAACGTTGAATGAGTGTTTCCTTACAGAAAACTTCACCCTAACGAAAGATCTGCCTTTTTTTTTTTTTTTTTTACGTGGATCTTCCGATCACTGTACAAGTCCCTGTAGATGAGCTGTTGCTATAGAAACGATAACGTGTGGTCTCTCTATGTGTAGCTGATGAGGAAGGTGTTGGGGACTCACCTGGGCCACAGTGCGATCTACACCATGTGTCGCATCATGGAGGAAAGGTGTGTGTGTGTGTGTAGCATAAATACAAGCTTGTACTGTTACCTTTTCTCCAATCAAACCCCACCCCTTTTAAAATTTTTATTTTTTTTAGGGTGTATACAGAGGATGCCGCTCTGCTGAGAGGAGCCGTGTTTTTCGTCGGCATGGCGCTTTGGGGGGCTCACAGACTCCCTGCTCTCAAAAACACACCCACGCTGGTGCTGCCCTCATTCTACAAGGTGTGTGTGTATGTGTCAATGTGAAGTAATGATGCCTATGTACCTAGGACACGCCCTTTGACCTCTCTCTGACCCCAGGCGATGAACTGCGCGAACGAGGTGGTGTCCTACGAGATCGTCCTGTCAATCACACGGCTGATAAAGAAGTACGGGAAAGAACTGCAGGTGGTCACCTGGGACATCCTGCTGGCCATCATCGAGAGACTCCTGCAGCAGATACAGGTAACACACACACACACCGGCCACTTTAATAGGAACTTGTTAGAGTCTAAGATCCCTGTTCTTGGCTGCAGGAGTGGAACCCAGTGTGTTCTTCTGCTGTTGCTTTTCTGCTCACCACGGTTGTAAAGAGTGATTATATGAGTTACTATATCCTTCCTGGCAAAACAGCTCAAACCATGAATCTGTCCATTTTTCTTTTGACCCTCTCTTATCAACAAGGTGTTTGTTTCCACCCACAGAGCTGTCGCTCACTGACTCTGTTTGTTTTTCGCACCATTCCGTCTGTGTAACCCCAGGAGGAGATCAGCGGTTTCTGAAGTACTCAAACCTTCATGCTGCATCTGGCTCAAACCAACATGCATGGCACAGTGAAATGAAAGTCACAGAGATGCTTTTAACAGGGATGAGAATTTTCCGCCAATCGGCGGATTTCCGACTTTTTCAGACCAAAATGATCGTTTTTGAGCGTGCGCGCGCAACATTAAGGTCTGCATCACGCATCTTAGAATGTGCACGCGCGAGGGAGACTGTGTGCTTGTTCATGTAGCGCATGCCAGACAAAGAGCATCCTGATTGGGTTACTCAGCAAAATAAGCCAATCAGCTTTCAGTGTGGGCGGGCTTTTATCTCTTTTCTCGAGGACCGGAGTTTTCAGCTGAGTCAGCGCAGCCTACAGGATCGGCATGGCAGAGAGAGCACGTGCGTGCCCCAAAAAACCAAAGCACAAAACCCACTTCAGCTCAGATTACACAAAAGAATCTCCCTGTCTAATAATCATCTCCCTGTCTAATAATCATCTCCCTGTCTAATAATCATCTCCCTGTCTAATAATAAAGAAAATAAATAAATAAAAAATAGCCAAAAATCATTAGCTCCTGGAACCCCTGGGCCCTGGGCCCCGCCCCCCTGGGCCCCGCCCTGGTTTTTTCAAACTTTTTAAATATTTTTCATTCTCATCCCTGTTTTAAAGATTTTATTTTTGTGTGTGTAGAGCACAGGCAGTCCTGAGCTGAAGACAATTGTGTTCGAGTTGTTGAGCACGGTGGAGGAGCTGTATGAGCAGAACGATTACCACGGATCCACAGAGCGTTTCTTCAGCCTGGTGGAAAAATGCGCAGAAAAACGACCTGTCAGTAACTCTCTCTCTCTCTCTCTCTCTCTCTCAATCTCTCACACACACACAGTCAGTTATTCAGTCAGTTGTTAATCTTATTAATTGTGTGTATGTGTCGTAGGATGCCTCAGTGCTGACTCTGATCTCGTACCGAGCTCAATCCATCCATCCTGCTAAAGACGGCTGGATCCAGAGCCTCCATCGCCTCATGGAGAAGTTCTTCAGGTCCGACCTCCACAACTAGTTTAGTGGTGCAATTTACAAGTTGGCTGTTATAAAGCTCCCCAACTCTCCATTATATTAATTGTATCCACTGTGCGAATGCTATAATTGAGGTGTTTGGTAGATTTAATAATCCTGCTTGAGTGGTGTTGCAGGGCTGTCCAAGCCTGCTCATTAGCATATGAAGCCACACCCACTCATAGTTCTAAGCTCAATCTGATCAGTGTTTGAAACTCAAGTTTTGTATCTTACTTACATACAGTAACCCCTGTGTCCGAAATCACTCAGTATATAGCGAGGACGCCATTTTGTAGTGCTGTCCGAAACGATAGTGAGGATTATTTACACCCTATATAGTGCACTCAAAGTATCCCACAATGCATCACGAAAAGGAGTGTAACAACGATGGTCACTAACCAAAGCAATATATCCCATCATGCATTGCGGTCGTGCTGAAAGAAATCAAATTAAAAGTCTCAGATTTGATTTGGTAAAAGGCAGCGGCGAAGAAGAAAGTATTCAGGCTTGATTTAAAAGAAGTGAAAGCTGCAGGTACTTTGTATTGATTAATGTGGGAAATGCGCTCAGTATAATATGGATTTATCACAAAAACACACGCATGGATTTATTATTTTGAACGAAAACCCACCAGCCGACTGATCTGGCACGTTTTAATTGTGCGACAGTAATGACGTAAATACCAGCGCGACGGGGTAGTGTCCGAAAGAGGGTTTTTCATTTTACCAATGAGCTCACTGTATAGTCCTCTATACAGTAATTCCCTATATAGGGAGTAGTGAACGAGTGAGCGATTTCGGACACAAGGCATGTCTCCTTTTGTACACTGAGTCTCTCTCTCTCTCTCTCTCTCTCTCTCTCTCTCTCTCTCTCTCTGTGTGTTAGGAATGAGACACGCAGCGTGATCAGAATCAAAGTGCTGCACATCCTCTCTTTCGTCCTCAGCACCAACAGGCAGCTCTATGAGGTTCTGGGGGGGGGGACCAAAAACAAAACCCTTTCTCTGTCCTGCTCTTTAAGGATACATGAATTGTACCCCATGTTTTATTAATAGGTGGTTATTTAACTCTTTAAACACTCTGGTGTGTTGTGTGGTTTTTTTTCTCTCTCTCTCTCTCCTGTGATGCAGGAGGAACTGATTGAGGTGGTGGTCCTGCCACAGCTGGGACAGATCGCAGAGGACCGGGACCTGTCTGTGCGTAAACAGGCCACACAGCTACTGGTGGATCTCGCTGAGGGCTGCAACACACACCACTTCAACAGCCTGCTCGACATCATCGAGAAGGTGCGTGTGTATATAAAAAATACACAGTGGTGCTTGAAAGTTTGTGAACCCCTTAGAATTTTCTATATTTCTGCATAAATATGACCTAAAACATCAGATTTTCACACAAGTCCTAAAAGTAGATAAAGAGAACCCAGTTAAACAAATGAGACAAAAATATTATACTTGGTCATTTATTTATTGAGGAAAATGATCCAATATTACATATCTGTGAGTGGCAAAAGTATGTGAACCTCTAGGATTAGCAGTTAATTTGAAGGTGAAATTAGAGTCAGGTGTTTTCAATCAATGGGATGACAATCAGGTGTGAGTGGGCACCCTGTTTTATTTAAAGAACAGGGATCTATCAAAGCCTGATCTTCACAACACATGTTTGTGGAAGTGTATCATGGCACGAACAAAGGAGATTTCTGAGGACCTCAGAAAAAGTGTTGTTGATGCTCATCAGGCTGGAAAAGGTTACAAAACCATCTCTAAAGAGTTTGGACTCCACCAATCCACAGCCAGACAGATTGTGTACAAATGGAGGAAATTCAAGACCATTGTTACCCTCCCCAGGAGTGGTCCACCAACAAAGATCACTCCAAGAGCAAGGCGTGTAATAGTCGGCGAGGTCACAAAGGACCGCAGGGTAACTTCTAAGCAACTGAAGGCCTCTCTCACATTGGCTAATGTTAATGAGTCCACCATCAGGAGAACACTGAACAACAATGGTGTGCATGGCAGGGTTGCAAGGAGAAAGCCACTGCTCTCCAAAAAGAACGTTGCTGCTCATCTGCAGTTTGCTAAAGATCATGTGGACAAGCCAGAAGGCTATTGGAAAAATGTTTTGTGGATGGATGAGACCAAAATAGAACTTTTTGGTTTAAATGAGAAGCGTTGTGTTTGGAGAAAGGAAAACACTGCATTCCAGCATAAGAACCTTATCCCATCTGTGAAACATGGTGGTGGTAGTATCATGGTTTGGGCCTGTTTTGCTGCATCTGGGCCAGGACGGCTTGCCATCATTGATGGAACAATGAATTCCGAATTATACCAGCGAATTCTAAAGGAAAATGTCAGGACATCTGTCCATGAACTGAATCTCAAGAGAAGGTGGGTCATGCAGCAAGACAACGACCCTAAGCACACAAGTCGTTCTACCAAAGAATGGTTAAAGAAGAATAAAGTGAATGTTTTGAAATGGCCAAGTCAAAGTCCTGACCTTAATCCAATCGAAATGTTGTGGAAGGACCTGAAGCGAGCAGTTCATGTGAGGAAACCCACCAACATCCCAGAGTTGAAGCTGTTCTGTACGGAGGAACGGGCTAAAATTCCTCCAAGCCGGTGTGCAGGACTGATCAACAGTCACCGGAAACGTTTAGTTGCAGTTATTGCTGCACAAGGGGGGTCACACCAGATACTGAAAGCAAAGGGTCACATACTTTTGCCACTCACAGATATGTAATATTGGATCATTTTCCTCAATAAATAAATGACCGAGTATAATATTTTTGTCTCATTTGTTTACCTGGGTTCTCTTTATCTACTTTTAGGACTTTGTGTGAAAATCTGATGATGTTTTAGGTCATATTTATGCAGAAATATAGAAAATTCTAAAGGGTTCACAAACTTTCAAGCACCACTGTGTATATCTCTCTCACACACGGGTGCTTATAATTCTCTGTGTTGAATCATCAGCTGTTAGTGAAGAGGTCGAGTTCATCGCTGATTTCAGAATGGTTCATAAGAATGGCACCATTAGTGTTGCGTTCTGGATTCTGATTGGTCAGAAGGTGTTAATTAATTCTAATACGTTTTGAATATATTATTGTTTCTTTAGTGACCGATTACACAAACCCTGTGTCTGAAATCGCTCACTCGTTCACTACTCCCTATATAGGGAATTACTGTATAGAGGACTATACAGCGAGCTCATTGGTAAAATGAACAAACTCTTTCGGACACTACTCCGTCACGCTGGTATTTACGTCATTACTGTCGCACAATTAAAACGTGCCGGATCAGTCGGCTGGTGGGTTTTCGTTCAAAATAATAAATCCATGCGTGTGTTTTTGTGATAAATCCATATTCTACTGAGCACATTTCCCACATTAATCAATACAAAGCACCTGCAGCTTTCGCTTCTTTTAAATCAAGCCTGAATACTTTCTTCTTCGCCGCTGCCTTTTTTATTAAATCACATTTGAGACTTTTAGTTTGATTTCTTTCAGCGTGACCGCAATGCATGATGGGATATATTGCTTTGGTTAGTAACCATCGTTGTACACTCAGTGGTCGAGTTGTAAAATCAAACCGGGGGGATGGTGAAATTTTTAGTCGCGTGTCGACCCATCGGTCGGTCCGTCGGTGGGAAACCGGTTTGCTTTTAGGAGGGTTTGCACACAACGTAGGTCTGTGGACCTTGTTCATTTACCAGACATACAGTATTTTGTGCTGATAAAGTGTGTAGTACACACTGTGTACCCTTTTTATTGTTGTAAAAAACATAATACACTGGTATTTTACTGTAAAACATGCACAGTGTGGATGTCATGTGTCATATTTAGTCAGTCTCCTGGCTGACATACCGACCACATTCTCCATATTAGGGTGAAATGCAGATGACACATTTGAAGTGTAACTTCATAGTCATGGTAGGCTCCTTTTAAATCGTTTGGTGAATAATTTATTAAAACCTCAGCAGGCAATGTAAATGAACAACTGAATCTTTTCATATCAAGTCAATAGAATTTTTTTATTCAAAGCTGAACATTGAGTTAAATACAGAGGTAGGTAGGGAACCAATAAGCTAAAACAAGCAACAGTAAAGTGTAAATCAGCCTTACATGTTGTGACCGGCTCTCTAATGAGGCAATGAAGCCTTCAAAACTGCTAGTGTCGTTTATTTTAGCCTTCCTGTCTTGAATAACACTTTTTGTTGCCTGAAGAATAACAAACAAACGTCCACGCCAGGGCTTTGAACCAGAATTTTTTTCCTATTGGTTCGTTCCGAACAGAAACGGAATTTTAACGTTTCCGGTTTTGGGTTCCACCATTAAATAGACGTTCCCGAACCGGTTAGAACAAAAAAAATTTCGTTCCCGGAACGGTTAATTACGTTCCCTGTCAGCTGTTTAACAAATGGCTATAAAATTATGTCTCTGTCTCATCCAGCTTAAGCCAAATGTAGGCTAATTCTATTACAACCTTCATTAAATAAGACAAGAAATAATTCAAAACAATTATTATTTCAAATGTTGGCGATTTGGATTCTCAGTATGTCTTCCCATCTACACAAACAGAAAAAGTGCCAAAAATGAAAGAGAATTCGTTTAGTGTGTTACCAAAGGCTAGTCAGGCCCTATAGAGGGCTACCGCATGACGTCACCACGCCGCGAGATTTCGGTAGTCGCCATATTGGAAGACCAAGTACACATCTATGCAAGTGCATACATTCATAAAACAAACTACACCTGAAATGTAGCCAGGGCCGGTTCTGCCCTAATCTGGACCCGGGTGCAACATCGTGCAACCCCCCCCCCCCCCCCCCCAAAAAAAAAAAAAAAAACAACAGTCTAAATCAGGACAACCATCACATAACTATAACTATAAACATTTTATATCAACTATTTTAACTAAATGGGCTATAATAAATAAGCCTGCAGGCAGCCACGGCGGGCTGCCTCAGAAAAGTAACCATTCAATGACACAACTGAAAGCCTGCAGCCACGGCGGGCTGCCTTAAAAAGTAACCATTTGTCCTACCTTAACTCGTTTTGCATTTTCTGCCTCCTTTTTTGTATTTTCGACCCTCCGTTTATTTTCTTTCCTTTTCTGAAAACCCGATTTGTGTCCAGACATTTTGTTCTGCTACCAACGAACTAACTCGTCAGGTCTCGTCTCTCGAGCCCGCGATGATTCCCGTGGGAAGGGCAACAACTGATACATTTTTACAAACAGCCAATAGGGAGGTTGCATCGTTCAGGCTCTTCTTTGCTCAGACACTCAGTAATTCACTTATTATCACATGGAGACGTGATAGTAGTCCACCTTCCCGCTCTCTCCATTCAGTCAGCGAACGTCACACAGGAAGTGAACCCCAGCGGGTCATAGAAACTTGCGCAGGAGAAGAATGACTTTTTTATTTGTAGGCTACGGAAACTTTGAGGAACGAAATAAAAACCGGTATTAACCGGTTACCATTATTTTTAATAAGCGTTTCTGTTCCGGAACATAAAAAATAATAAAGTTTCTGGTTTCGTTTCTGTTCCATGTGAAATAGAAAAAGTTCCCGGTTTTCGTTCCTTGAACCGGTTCAAAGCCCTGGTCCACGCTGATTAAATTAATGGCCTTATACAAGAAATCAAAGCTAACATGAACCTGAGTAAAGCCTCGGTCACAACCGGCCGTACGTGCTCCTACGGCCGGTCTACGTGCAAAAAACACAAGAAACGCACAGAGGGCGCGCGTGTGACGTGCTGATCTTCGAGCCATAGACTGGCCTCAGACCGGCCGCAGAGGTTCTTTGTCATGTCAAACAAACTCTACGGGCGCTTACGTTTTTTTCAGGTTGCAAGACAAACTTACGACCAACGCGCGTCTTTCTCCACGAACAAAAAAAAGCGCAGCGATTTTGGAAACGCTAAAAATCGCACGGCCAAAAAATCGTACGTCCGGTTGTGACCTAGGCTTAAGCTATCGATAGCTGGCTAGACTCCAAACTAACATTCATTATGATAGCTGTGTTGTTATCCGCCGCCCACAAATTAGGCTCCATATCGGGAACTTTACAGCATGATAGCGGGCTCACAGAAAGTGGGACTGATATTCGTAACTCTTGACTTACCTCCTGAAATGTTTTTTCTTGCGATCTTAAATCCGAACTTGCTGAGGTCTTGCTGTCCACTCCGCTTGGCCATGATGCTGCAATCCGCTGCTGTCACTGACACCGAATGAAATCAAAAATAACGGAACCCCAACTGAATGTCACCTCCTCAAACGCTTCGCTTGCGCGTGCCCTCTCTCGCCGTAGCTTATTGTATGCTCAGTTTTAGCAAAGCTGCGTGGAATGGCATTTCTAATTCCAATGTTAAATAGAAGTAATGTCCACATTTATTGATAAAATTGCTCAAGGGAAGGGAGGGGGGATGCCCGTTTTAGAGGGGGGATGATTTTGACCATTTTTTATTCCGGCCCCCCCCCCCCCCCCCCCCCCCCCCCATCCCCCCTCAACTCGAGTACAGTGTACACTCCTTTTCGTGATGCATTGTGGGATACTTTGAGTGCACTATATAGGGTGTAAATAATCCTCACTATTGTTTCGGACAGCACTACAAAATGGCGTCCTCGCTATATAGTGAGTAGGGAGCGATTTCAGACACGGAGGGACGTGTCTGGTGGACATCACTTAGTGTGTGTGTGTGTGTGTGTGTGTTCGTTCTGTAGGTGGCAAGTTGTTCACTGTCTTGCTCTGTAGAAGGAGAGAGAGAGCTCTTGGCTGACTCGCCCATGGAGGACGTCAAAACTGCCATACTGGGGCTGCTGGAGATCCTGCAGGTACGCGCGTGCACAGATCTATCTATCTATCTCTCTTTCTTTCTCTCCTTTCTTTCATCGGTCTCTCTGTATCTGTTTCACACTGTGTGTGCGCGCAGAGTAAGCTGTACAGCCTGCCAGCCAGTCACGCAAGTCGAGTATACGAGTTGCTGATCAGTCACCTGCAGCTCCACTATAAAAACAAGTACTGCTCCGCCCTTGCCAGTTCCGTACGCCTACAGGTCAGAGGTCACAGGTCATAAATTAAATACTTTGGCTTCTGAATGTTTTGCAAGACTCTGCGTCTTATTTGTCTGCGTTTCTTTCTCAGGTGTTTGATTTCTTGCTGTTGATGAGAGCTGATTCGCTGCACCGGTTGGGCGTGCCGAATAAAGACGGAGTCCTGCGCTTCAGCCCCTACTGCTACTGTGACATGAGGTAATGACGCACACGCGTGTTGCACACAATTCTACCCCAGTTATTCTCGCTCTGTGATCTCGGTCTCACTGTGTGTGCGCGCGTGCCCTTTTTCAGTGGGCCAGAGAAGAGAGAGGCAGAGAAGAAATCGACAGGAACGGTCTCGTCCCCAACAGGAAGTCCTGCCCCTGTGGCTCCGCCCACTTCCATCCGTACCGCCTGCCTGCCTTACAGCCTCGCCTTCAACGTGCTGCTGCAGTGTCTCAAGATGGTACACACACTATGATGACATGCACGCTGTGTTTTCTTTTGGTTTTTATTTATTTGTTTATCTATTTATTGCAGGAAACGGATTGGAAGGTTCTGAAGCTGGTTCTGGATAAGATGCCGTGGACCCTTCAGCATAAAGTTTTACTCCTCACGTCACCGTGCAGTGTAGATCAGCTGTGCTCCACTCTCTGCTCAATGGTACACACACACACGTAACATACACAGTTTCAGCAAAGAGGGGGGAAAAAATCATAATAGTAATATGTGGCTGTGAACGTTACACTTAGGGATGTTGACCGATGGTTGACCGAATCAACGTCAACCGGTTAATTTTTTTTTTGGTTGTCAGTTAAAAAAAAAAAATCAATCGTTTTGAAGCTGCTGATTTTGGAGCGGAGAACCTGGAATTCTGTGTTGTAAACGGTTGGGCCATGCCATGCGGTGTAAGGACGACCGCTGACAAATCAGAAACACCCATTCAGTCATGTCCCGCCCTCCCGCCCCAGTTGAAGACAGCTGCCACTTGGCGAAAGAAAAGTGTAGACACAGGCTTTTTAGCTTACAAATTACTATTCTGTTTTTTAAAATTATCATTAGAAGGCACATGGAGTTTAGTCCTGCCTTGGCCAGTGCATTCTAAAAGTACGTTTCGGTCTATAGCCAACAATGCATGTTACTGCAGATCATATCTCTCCACACAAACTAAAGGCGCAGATGCCGACTTTTGGAGGGAAGGGGAGAGAATGAAATGACAGCGGTGTTTGGACGGGGAGTGACAAACGCAGCTTTTACGTCTGTGAGCCAAGTCGGTGACGGCTTCAGAGCAACTTCAATACCATGCAGTAATGGCGTGTCGATATTGGTAACGGCGTTATAACGATTGTAGCTAATTAATTAGATTACCTGGCGTTATAACAGCCTTTATTTTAAAGGAACAGTCCACCGTACTTCCATAATGAAATATGCTCTTATCTGAATTGAGACGAGCTGCTCCGTACCTCTCCGAGCTTTGCGCGACCTCCCAGTCAGTCAGACGCAGTCAGACGCGCTGTCACTCCTGTTAGCAATGTAGCTAGGCTCAGCATGGCCAATGGTATTTTTTGGGGCTGTAGTTAGATGCGATCAAACTCTTCCACGTTTTTCCTGTTTACATAGGTTTATATGACCAGTGATATGAAACAAGTTCAGTTACACAAATTGAAACGTAGCGATTTTCTATGCTATGGAAAGTGCGCACTATAATGACAGGCGTACTAACGCCTTCTGCGCGCTTCGGCAGCGCATTGATACGGAGCTCAGATATCAACGCACTGCCGAAGCGCGCAGAAGGTGTTAGTACGCCTGTCATTATAGTGCGCACTTTCCATAGCATAGAAAATCGCCACGTTTCAATTTGTGTAACTGAACTTGTTTCGTATCACTGGTCATATAAACCTATGTAAACAGGAAAAACGCGGAAGAGTTTGGTCGCATCTAACTACAGCCCCAAAAAATACCATTGGCCATGCTGAGCCTAGCTACATTGCTAACAGGAGTGACAGCGCGTCTGACTGCGTCTGACTGACTGGGAGGTCGCGCAAAGCTCGGAGAGGTACGGAGCAGCTCGTCTCAATTCAGATAAGAGCATATTTCATTATGGAAGTACGGTGGACTGTTCCTTTAACGCCGTTATTCCCGTCACTGAATGTTATGTGCTTCTTCTAGCACTTGACTTTATTTTCAACGCCATCATGGCCAACTGAAACTGTCTCTAAGCTGGAGCCATTCGTCCTCCACTCCAATACAAACCCCTCGACGTCAGTGCCGCGTTTGACTAAATGTTTTGCGCTGTAGAAAAGGGAATGTGAGTGGAGGGCAGCGACCGGGACTGAATGTGCGCATGCTCGCGGTTAGATTTAGAATAGATTCTCATAATTCCAATTCTAGAATTTTCATAGGTTAACAGACTTTAACCGGCTAATGAGGCTCGGTGGTCGGTCAAGATTTTTTTTAGTTTTCGCCATCCCTAGTTACACTTTTAGTGAGTATACGTGTGTGTGTGTGTGTGTTTAGGTGACGGATCGTCTGATCTCGGAGAGGTTAAAGCGAACCCCGGATGGTTTCTCCCGCACTGATGTCCAGCTGGCTGTGGTTCCTGTTCTGACTGCACTCACGTCCTATCACAGCTATTTAGAACAGTCCAGACAGGTCTCTCACTCACTCTCTCTCTCTCACACACACACACACACACACACACACACACACACACACCTTTAATGATAAGTTTTTGCCTTTTGTGCTGATATGAAAGGAAAAGGAGTTGCACAGTGTAACCATGGCAACCATTAACCATCACTAGCTAATTGGTGCATTCTCTCTCTCTCTCTCTCTCTCTCTCTCTCTCTCTCTCTCTCTCTCAGAGGGAGCTGGTGCAGTGTTTGGAGACGGGCCTGATCTACCGCTGTGCTAAGCAGTGTGTTGTGGCTCTGACCATGTGTACGGTGGAGATGCCCGACATCATGATCAAACTGCTGCCTGCCCTCATCGTCAAGCTCACACACATCTCGGCAACCGTCACCATGGCATCGCCCATGCTCGAGTTCCTGTCCAGTGAGTGAGGAGGAGTCGCGTGGTAGACCATGTGTGCAGAAAGATTGTTTATAAATGGCGTATATGAGTCTCTCTCTCTCTCTCTCTCTCTCTCTCTCTCTCTCTAGCCCTGGTCAGGTTGCCTCACCTGTATGCTAACTTCGTAGCTGAGCAGTACGTCAGTGTGTTTGCCATCTCGCTGCCCTACACCAACCCCTCTAAGTGAGTCTCACCTCACCTAGGACACACACACACACACACCTTGCACTCCTACCAGTACTACACACCATCATGTCACTGCTGTACTGAGAATGAACTAACAGTTTATGGATGCTGTGCTAATACTTTTCTGCACAGCAACAGATGGAGGATAGTCACTAATTATACACCTCTCTCTCTCTCCCTCTCTCTCTCTCTCTCACGCTCTGTCGTGTGTGTGCTCGCTCTCTCTGTCTCTTGTGCTCTTTGTCTCTTGCTGTCTCACGTGCGTGTGCGCACTCTCTTTCTCGCTGTCTCTCGCGCTCTGTCTCACGTGCGTTTGCGTGCTATCTCGTGCGTATGCTCTCTCACTGTCTCTCGTGCTCTCTTTGTCTCTGGCTGTCTCTTACGTGCGTGTGTGCTCTCTCTCGCTGTCTCTCACATGCGTATGCTCTCTCTTGCTGTCTCTCGCGCTCTTTGTCTCTCACGTGCATGTGCGCGTGCGCTCTCATATGCTCGTTGTCTCTCATGCGCTCTTTGTCTCTTGCTGTCTCTCACATGCATGCGCGCTCTCACTCTCTTGCTGTCTCTTGTGCTCTCTCTCTCGCGCTCTCTCGTGTGTGCATGCTCTCTCGCGCTCTGTCTCTCGTGTGTATGCTCACTCTTTGTCTCTTGCTGTCTCACGTGCATGTGTGCACTCTTTCGCTGTCTCTCGCGCTCTGTCTCACGTGCGTGTGCGTGCTCTCTCGTGCGTATGCTCTCTCACTGTCTCTCGTGCTCTCTCTGTCTCTCGCTGTCTCTTATGTGCATGTGCGCGCCCTGTCTCGCTGTCTCTCGCGTGTGTATGCTCTCTCGTGTGCGCTCTCTCTCGCTGTCTCTCACATGCGTATGCTCTCTCTCTTGCTGTCTCTCACGTGCATGTGCGCATGCGCTCTCTCTCATATGCTCGTTGTCTCTCACATGCGTGCGCTCTCACTCTCTTGCTGTCTCTTGTGCTCTCTCTCTCGTGCGTGTGCATGCTCTCTCGCGCTCTGTCTCTCGTGTGTATGCTCGCTCTCTGTCTCTTGCACTCTCTTTGTCTCACGTGCGTGTGCGCACTCTCTCTCTCTCGCTGTCTCTCGCACTCTGTCTCACGTGCGTGTCCGTGCTCTCTCGTGCGTATGCTCTCTCACTGTCTCTCGTGCTCTCTTTGTCTCTCGCTGTCT